>NC_041408.2:97920758-98220758 GCF_900747795.2 Erpetoichthys calabaricus
CAACACACTTCCCCAAGAGAGACACAACTACAACTAGATCTCATATGTCATCTTTGCCTTCTTTAAGACTTTGGCACCTTCCTCCACATATTCTGAAAATATCATCAGGTTGTGGCTGTCTGGTGCTTTGTGGCTGAATCCCTTTCTACAATTCCTTATCTCACTATTCCTTTCTCCCATTATGTTCTTCTCCTCCAGGACTGTTCTTCTCAGTCCTCGCTTTCCCTTTCTGTTTCTTTTAATGACTGTAACCACTGCAGCTAAGCTGCTTTTAGATAGATAGATAGATAGATAGATAGATAGATAGATAGATAGATAGATAGATAGATAGATAGATAGATAGATAGATAGATAGATAGATAGATAGATAGATAGATAGATAGATAGATACTTTATTAATCCCAATGGGAAATTCACATTCTCCAGCAGCAGCATACTGATACAATAAATAATATTAAATTAAAGATTGATAATAATGCAGGTGAAAAACAGACAATAACTTTGTATAATGTTAAATGTTAACGTTTACCCCCTTACCTTTTAGCTTCTTGCTGGACATCTCCTGCCTTTGTCTCTTCTGAAATCTGGAAGTCTTCATTTCACAATCTTTCCCTTCTTGAACTTTGCACATCTCAGATCAACAACTACTGTATTTCAGCTGTATTATCCACAACTGACTTCACATTGCTCAGCTAGTAAAGAGCTGGTTGGAGTTGCTCCATGAGGCTCCTATATACTGTACCTTTCTTTGTTCTTTTTCGTTACTTTGCAGTTGCTCCTACATTGGTGTATGCATATGTGACAGTTTACCTGACGACTTTTTAATTTTGTTTCTGTTTAACTAGCCATTTTAGGTGGATTGGAGTAGGATGGGTGTGTGTTTATGGTTTTGTTCTTATTCTTACCTAGGTCAAAAAATGAGTTATTCTTGGTTTCCTTTTACTGTACACTTTTTTTTATTTTATCAACTAAAATTTGATCACAAAATAAAAAAGGAAGTTCATCTGCAGGAGACCTTTTCACCCATCACTCCGATCACCATTGGATCACAACCACTGTAACCACATCCGTGACACTGCAGAATGTGGACCTAAAATACTGCCAATCATTAAGAATTCAAAACGGTGGACAAAACAGTTAAAAAAAATTATACAACTCCTAAAATATTGGAAATAAAAAAAAAACAAACACCAGAAACCCCCAAACAGAACTCCAAGATCAAGCATAACAACGAAAATTATTAACAAAATCCAAATCATAACATTGCCATATTTCAAAACCTCCAAATCCACAAAGAACACAAAAGTGTTAAATAAATCTACACAATGATAATAATAATAATAATGTTTTATTTATGTAGCGCCTTTCATACATTCAAGGACACTTTACAATTCAATACACACATTAACAAGACAGTAGAAATTGCATACATGAAAAAGAATAATACTCATTGAAAAGATGTGTTTTTAACAGAAGTTTGAAATTAATAATAGATTTTTCCTCATGAAAAAAAAAATCACTCTGAAAGCTTTGCCATCCAAAAAAAAAAGAAAAAAAGAAAAACAATCGTATCAGGCTGTAGGCTGACAGGATTCAGTTTCTTTTAGTCATTTCAGCTTGCACACCCAGATATATTTAACAAAACAGTATATTGGGGATCTAAATATATATTAAACATAACATCCATATAACACTTGCAGAATCACTTAATGCAACTGTGTTTGGATAATTAAACGGTTGCCCTTGCATGGTGGTATACAGAGGAAGAGCTTTAAAGTTATCTATAAATCATTTTGAATTATCTTTATAGAAGCAGGTGGTAATTTACAATATATATTTAAATAATCAAGTAGCATTTTGAATGTATCTTTAAATAATTTATAAATATCTTTAAAATATTTATAGACATCTGTAATTTAATTCAAGGCATCTAGTTTAAAGATATCTTGACATGGGGAATTGATGTCTTATTTAGTATTTAAATATACCTTTAAATTGTTCAGATATTTGAAAGTGTTTTAAAATATTTCAATATCATTTAAAGATATTTGATATGATTTAAAGATATCTTTGTATATATAAGCAATAAGACGTCTGATGTCATCCAGCATCCACAACATGGCTGTTCGATGATGAAAGGCAACAAAGACACAAAAAGAAAGAGGATGTAAGGTGTATCTGGTGAACAGAGGTTCATAAACGCACGACACAATCAAAACAGACGGACGTACTATTGTACTATTAAGCCCATTTTAATAAATGGGCATTTCACTATGCCAGTCTTGAAATATTTAAAGTTATCTAAAAATGATATAGAGATGTTAATACCTCATTTGAAGATATCTATAAATATAATGTCACTTGACATACTATAATACAATAACAGTTAATTGCATTACCTCACAGTTACAAACTTAAACACACATATGAAGGTAAACAAGCAATTAAACCAAAATCAAATTTAATTGTTAGCTATAAGCAAAATCATACCAATATAAGTTAAATTACTGTTTACTTTAGATTTGAGATATTGCCTTTTACCAACAAAAGAGAAGAAAATTGAATCCTCTTGGGCATCATGGCACAATGTATTGGACAACTCATTTTTGTTGACCTAGGCCAACTGGACACCCTTGGGTATTTTATAATTTAATAAGCTCATTTTGAAATCCATACTTATATAGACTGAAGCAACATTAGAATTTCGGTTTGTGTGACAGTAATCCATGAATCATAAAGTTCACACTTCCTAAAATGTATCTCCCACACACATGCAGCATGAGTGCTATCAAAGTGTCTTCATGAGTTCCAAAGGTACTTGTCGGTTGTTGCCCCTTTGCGTAATGGTGAGCAGTGCTAATTTATGATTTTACTGCAGGGTGGATTAAGTAAAAGGCACTTTACTCCATGACCCTATATGATCTCACACATTTCCTCTGGTGGCAGTCAACCAGATTCATGGCGTTATAGAATCAAGAGGTGCTCTCCATCATAAACATATTATAAATACACACAATTTTTGAGCAGGCTGTACAGAGTGATAGAAGATGGGAGGTTTTATGTAGGTTGTAATATGCTTTAAAGCAGCTTAGCCTGCGTGTGGGAAGTTGGATTAACCAACATTGATGTTCCTTTTTTGCACATACGGTGGAGGAGGCTTGAATCACTTTGCATTGCTGCTCAAGCCTGTGTTGGCAGATGGCCAGTGGCTGTATAACATTAAAGGGCTATGAGGTTCTTCTCTTTACTGTACATGCATATACAAACAAGTCAATGCAGGCATGGATTGCACAATATAAGGGAAAGGTGATTTTGTGGGGTTGGTAGAGTGTTCTTCAGCGTCAGCGATAACAACCAATGTAGATTTCATATCATATCATATCCTATTGAGGGGCTGTGGGGGGAGATTGAAGTCATTCAGTCCCTCGTGATCTTGCATATGTCATCTAGCAGCTAAGTCAACTAATCTACAATATTTTAGATAATACACACACTATGCATTACAGGGAATGTACAGACAGACTTTGGTCTTTTATATATATATCATGCCACATTCCCATCAGTGACCATATCCCAGCCGATTACTTAGTGACAGAACCACATCACTTCACAAGTAATGTTGGGTGCTAAAAGTGTGAACTTTTAATTGAGACCTTGGGACATTTATTTAAAATTTAGATAATCTTTCACCATTTTTTTCTTTGCTTGCTAAAGGTGTCTAAAAACTGGAAACTGACGATTCCACTGAGGTTATATTTTTCTTTTCTGACTTGCTTTTTTTCAGCTATATTTATAAATTCTTTTGAAAAATGGTAGAATTAATCACACAGCATAAAGCAATTTGTACTTAATTCTCAAAAGTCCTGAATAATCTAACTATAAATCATTATGTTAGGTCAATTACTTCCATTAAACATATGCATGGAATGAAATTAAACCTCACGCAGGCATCTATATTAATGAACTAATTCAGATAGATTAGCAATAACCCAGAAATAAAGTTAAAATGAGTTTTTAAAAAATGGGAAAGCCATTCCAAGATGTTCACAATAAAATTGTAAAGTCACTGCAGGTTCTCTCTGTCTGTTAACTCTTTATTGGGACTTTACAAGTTGACTTCTGATATATTTGGTTTAGCTTACACAATTAAAAGCTGTAACTGGCAGCATGCCAATTATATAGTACCATAAAGAATGCATTTGCTGTTACATGAATGTCCTTTTAGAAACCATTATGTCTGTTGTTATTAGAGCTACAATATTACTTGAGCTCCACAACGTGCTGTCGCCAGGATAAAGGCTGTTAATGAGACCTAAAGAGGCTGATTTTATACTTGTTAGTCACTTGATTCAGATTGGTAGATACCCTTTTGCATAAAGACACAAGAGCTACAGGCCCTAGGGGCTTATTTAGCCCTTACAGGCTCAACATATACTAAAGAGTTAAGAGCTAGCCCATGATTGTAATTTGGCCATCAGAAAGTGCACCAAAAATGAAAAAAACAGTTTTATGACATCTGAGTCGCCTTTGGGAAGGGCAAGACCCACAAGCTCAGCTTTATCTGAATCAAGCTAAAAACGTTCTTTCTTCTGTAATGTAGTTTCATTTCTTCACCCTTTACAATTTGGTTCTGGGGAACTCCCAGTTTGAAGGGGTTAAACAACTGTAAACAACTGACCTTATTCATAACTTTGAGGAATGATAATATCCTAAGCAGATCTCTCACTCCCATCAGCTCATGCTTCTCAATCAGTTTCTTCAAAGTCTCCTTTTAATTTATTCTGTTAAGTCTTATAATCCGCTATGCCAAATATCCCCCTGGGGACAAACAGAGATCTATCTATCTATCTATCTATCTATCTATCTATCTATCTATCTATCTATCTATCTATCTATCTATCTATCTATCTATCTATCTATCTATCTATCTATCTATCTATCTATCTATCTATCTGCTGCTATTTTAAGTGTATCAGGGGCTTGACTGCCATTTCCATAGTGACTGATCACAGTACGCCAGGGTTCTCTTTCCCACCTAGTCTACAATTCTCCATTGTCCCTGCTCATGTGGAGTTGCTATGTGTTCTCTCTCCTTAACAATACATTATGCTTACTTTACTTGTTTTAGAGCTCAAGGGAGAACCTGAAGTCAAAAGTAACCTGTTCAGTCTGTCCCTAAAGCTTCAGGAAGTCCTGCTGCTGTTTAAAACATCCTGCATTGTTCCTGTTCCAAAGAAGACAGGTGCCTCTTCACCTAATGACTACAGACCACTGGCACTAACATCTCACCTCATGAAAACCTTTGAGAGACTGTTCCTGGATTATAAGTGTCCTCTTGTGACATACCACCTGGACCCAGTTTGTTTAAGAGATTGGAGTAGAGGATGCAATTATCTATCTGCTCCTCAAGGCTTATTTTCACCAGGACAAAGCTGGCAACACTGTGAGGATTATGTTTTTTTATTTCTCCAGCGCCTTCATTACCATTCACCCATCCATGTTAAGGGGTAAACTCAGAGATACAGTTTGCATGTTGATGAGCCTTTGGTGTCCGGGCTAATGGACTATCTATCAGGCAGTCTTCACTTTGTACCCCTCAGACTATAAATATATCACCAGGTCATGACACTTGCAGAAATTCTCAGATGATTCTGCACTTCTGGAGTGTATTGATAACGGGGAGGAGACAGAGTATAGGAGTCAGGTGGAGAACTTTGTTTCTTTGTGCAAGTCGAACTGTCAACTGTCTTAACATCAGTAAAATCAAGCAACTGGTTATTGACTTTCACCGCACCAGAGAGCCTCTATGTCCGATCACTATTCAGGTAGTGGATGTAGAGGTGGTCCACTCCTATAAGTACTTGGGGGTGCACATCAATGACAAGTTGGACTGGTCTCGAAACACAAAGGAACTATATAAGAAAACTGTGTTTCTTTAATATGGAAAATGGCATCCTTCACATCTTCTGCAAGTCTGTGATGGACAGTGTGATTTTCTACGCTGTGGTGAGCTGGGCTGGTAATATCACTTCAAGCAAAGGAGAGAATTAAAACAAAACTGAGTGCCATTATGAACAATGCTGCACATCCTTTCTCTGACACACTAACCCTGAGCACTTTCAGCCAGCAAATTATTCAGCACAAGTGTGTTAAGAAACGAGACGTGGCCTCCTTTATACCAACAGCAATACGTCTGCATAATGCCTCACTGTGACTGTAACAGCCAAGTCAGAAGTTTTCTTCCTGTTTCATTTTTCTTGCTTTATAGTCATTCTGGTGTGTGTTCACACCAAAGTGTGTGTGTATATTTATTTGTTTGTTTATTTACCCACTTTTCTAAATATTTATGTATTTATTTATGTAAATAGGTTCTGAAAATGCAGAAGTTCCCCCTGGGAATAAATAAAGTTAAATAAATTATATAAATATAAATTAAGTATATGTGGAATATATTGATATATTGTGTGTGCAAGAGACTAAATGGAAGGGAAGTAAAGCTAGGTTGATTGGAGGTGGATTCAAATTGTTCTATCATGGTGTGGATGGGAGGAGAAATGGGGTAGGAGTTTTTCTGAAGGAACAGTATGTCAAGAAATGTTTTAGAGGTGAAAAGAGTGTCAGGCAGAATAATGATTATGAAGCTGGAAATTGGAGGTGTAATGATGAATGAATAGTGCATATGCACCGCAAGTTGGGTGTGCAAAGGGTGAGAAAGAAGGTTTTTGGAGTGAGTTGGATGAAGCGATGAACAGTGTTCCCAAGGGACAGAAAGTGGTGACTGGAGCGGATTTCAATGGGCATGTTGTTGAAGGGAACAGAGGAGAAGAGGAGGTGATGGGTAGGTATGGTGTCAAGGAGAGGAATGAAGAAGGTCAGAGGATAGTGGATTTTGCCAAAAGGATGGACATGGTTGTGGCATAGGGTCATGTACAAGAGTGTAGGAAGATGCACACAGGTAGATTATATCCTGTGCAGAAATGCTGATCTGAAGGAGATTGAAGACTGCAAAGTGGTGGCAGGGGAAAGTGTAGTTAAGCAGCATAGGATGGTGGTCTTTACGATGACGTTGCAGATCAAGAAGAGGAAGAGAGTGAGGGCAGAGCCAAGGATCAAATGGTGGAAGTTGAAAAAGGAAGACTGCAAGGTTGAATTTAGGGAGGAGGTGAGACAGGCACTGGGTGGCAATGAAGAGTTACCAGATAGCTGGGAAACTACAGCAGATGTAGTAAGGGTGACAGCAAGAAGGGTGCTTGGCGTGACAGCTGGAAAGAGGAAGGAGGAAAAGGAAACCTGGGGGTGGAATGAGGAAATACAGGAGAATATACAGAGGAAGATTCAAAGAAGAAGTGGGATAGTCAGAGAGATGCAGGAAGTAGACAAGAGTACAAGGAGATAAAGCGCAAGGTGAAGAGAGAGGTGGCGAAGACTAAAGAAAAGGCATATGATGGGTTGTATGAGAGGTTGGACACTAAGGAGGGAGAAAAGGACCTGTACCGATTGGCTAGACAGAGGGAGAGAGCTGGGAAAGATATGCAGCAAGTTAGGGTGATAAAGGATAAAGATGGAAACATACTCATAAGTGAGGAGGGTGTGTTGAGTAGATGGAAAGAGTACTTTGAGAGGCTGATGAATGAAGAGAACAAGAGAAAGAAGAGGTTGGATGCTGTGGAGACAGTGAATCAGGAAATGCAATGGATTAGCAAGGATGAAGTAAAGACAGCTATGAAGAGGATGAAAAATGGAAAGGCCGTTGGTCCAGATGACATACCTGTGGAAGCATGGAGGTGTTTAGGAGAGATGGCAGTGGAGTTTTTAAACAGATTGTTTAATGGAATCTTGGAAAGTGAGAGGATGCCTGAGGAGTGGAGAAGAAGTGTACTGGTGCTGATATTTAAGAATAAGGGGGATGTGCAGGACTGCAGTAACTACAGGGGAATAAAATTGATGAGCTACATCATGAAGTTGTGGGAAAGAGTAGTGGTAGCTAGGTTAAGAAGTGAGGTGATGATTAGTGAGCAGCAGTATGGTTTCATGCTAAGAAAGAGCACCACAGATGCAAGGTTTGCTCTGAGGATGTTGATGGAGAAGTTTAGAGAAGGCCAGAAGGAGTTGCATTGCATCTTTGTGGACCTGGAGAAAGCATATGACAGGGTGCCTCGAGAGGAGCTGTGGTATTGTATGAGGAAGTTGAGAGTGGCAGAGAAGTACGTAAGAGTTGTACAGGATATGTATGAGGGAAGTGTGACAGTGGTGAGGTCTGCGGTAGGAGTGACGGATGCATTCAAGGTGGAGGTGGGATTACATCAGGGATCAGCTCTGAGCCCTTTCTTATTTGTAATGGTGATGGACAGGTTGACAGATGAGATTAGACAGGAGTCCCCGTGGACTATGATGTTTGCTGATGACATTGTGATCTGTAGCTATAGTAGGGAGCAGGTTGAGGAGATTCTGGAGAGGTGGAGATATGCTCTAGAGAGGAGAGGAATGAAGGTCAGTAGGAACAAGACAGAATACATGTGTGTAAATTAGATGGAGGTCATTGGAATGGTAAGGATGCAGGGAGTAGAGTTGGCGAAAGTGGATGAGTTTAAATACTTGGGATCAACAGTGTGACGATGCGGGTCCAGCTCCACGGTCCCATCTTCTTTATGGGAGCCTTGAACCCGACACCGTCGGTAATGTTAGATGAGCTAACATATGAGGACAATTCTCAAAAGAAGCCAGGGGATATTTCCAAAAAGTGCATAAGTGCTTTTATTAAAACCCAACAAAACAGTGTCCAAACAAAAAGTGCAGTGCATTAGTTTCAATAAATAAATCCATAAAATCTAGTGTCCAGTCGGGATAAAAACCATCAATAAATAAATCCATTAAAATCCGAGGTCAAAATGCAATCTCTCTCATCCTGATCTCAGCACACCTCCTTCTATCTTTCTCCCCAGCTCACCCATAACTCGCGTAGCCGGCAGAGACCCAACAGCCATGAGCTCCTTCGGCCAACCTCCGTCTTGGCCTCCTGCCAGACCACCCGAGGTCGGTTCTCCTCCCTTCATCCTTCACGCTCCCGCAGTCGCTCCTCAGATCCCTCGGGAGGACACCTGCCTTGCTCACCCCACTCACTCGAACATTCCGTGGGGCAAACTAGCCCCTAGAGCACCACAACCAAACGCTCCTTTGCAGGGCCCCAGCTCGTTCTGTCTCCTGCTATAGGTGGCCAGATCATCCTGCTAGGACTCCTTTCTCCTCGATTTATCTTTCCATCCATCTTTCCTCTTTCATAATGTCGACCCATATATATAGCCCCGTCGCCCTGCATGCCACCGTGGGCGCAGCACCTTAATTACACGCCACAGAAAGCCAATGAAGCAATTGATATGGAACACACCCACATGTGCAGGTGCGACTCACTCCAACTACCTCATTAACTCCCCACGGTCGTGCAAATGCACCCACGGAGAATGACACGGCTATACGGATTAAAACCTGGCCCTTTTTTTTTTTGAAGCCACAGACCCACTATACCACAAACAGTACAGAGTAATGGGGATTGTGGAAGAGAGGTGAAAAAGAGAGTGCAGGCAGGGTGGAATGGGTGGAGAAGAGTGTCAGGAGTAATTTGTGACAGATGGGTATCAGCAAGAGTGAAAGGGAAGGTCTACAGGACGGTAGTGAGACCAGCTATGTTACATGGGTTGGAGACGGTGGCACTGACTAGAAAGCAGGAGACAGAGCTGGAGGTGGCAGAGTTAAAGATGCTAAGATTTGCACTGGGTGTGACGAGGATGGATAGGATTAGAAATGAGTACATTAGAGGGTCAGCTCAAGTTGGACGGTTGGGAGACAAAGTCAGAGAGGTGAGATTGCGATGGTTTGGACATGTGCCGAGGAGAGATGCTGGGTATATTGGGAGAAGGATGCTATGGATAGAGCTGCCAGGGAAGTGGAAAAGAGGAAGGCCTAAGCGAAGGTTTATGGATGTGGTGAGAGAGGACATGCAGGTGATGGGTGTAACAGAACAAGATGCAGAGGACAGAAAGATATGGAAGAAGATGATCCGCTGTGGCAACCCCTAATGGGAGCAGCTGAAAGAAGAAGAAGACTGTATATGTGGAAGGAAGAACTTAAGCAACTTGTCAAAAAACCCTAATTCTCTGTACAGAGACACAAGTAGTATGAGACTAACATTTTAAAGGTATTTCTGAACATAGAAGTTTTAATATGACTGCTTGGTGACCTTTTACCCAGAGAGAAGCTCCTATAACATACATGCACATGTAGTAGATCAGGACATAAACAGAGCAATATTAGGGATATACAGTAAGTTTATAAGATCATCATTGATATGTCACTCTACAATGGTCTGAAACAGTTATATGATCTCATCATCTCCAAGGTAGATGTGGAGTGATTCGTAGGTGCATGACGTATGGTTACACAGAAAAGAACAAAGAACATTTCCCTTACACATAGGAACATGAAGTAATTTATATACATGAAGATGGATGTAATGACCTCCTAATTCATATATTGTTTATGTTCTAATGTGTGATAGTGTATTACATGCCAAGAATAGCAAGCAATGCATTTTAACGTTCAGTTCTTTACCACTAAACACCGCCAATTTGACTACCATCAAATACAGGGGAATCTCTTTTTAATAGCATACAATGGTAATATTTTTGATGTTTTTTTATTATTTTGGAGGCAATGTGGCCTAAAAGCTAAAGCATTGCATTGGAAATCATTACTTAACCCCTACTCATCTGCTCATTGAGTGATCATGATTAAGTCACTGAACTGAGCCATTCGGAGCTCCAATTGTACAAATATAGGCACAAGTGAACTGCATAAGTGAAATACCATGCAAAAGAAATCTGCTATGTGAAAAGAACTGTGTAGAGGTTGTTAATAATATGCGTAAAAATGATATTTTTTAAATGTTCAAGAGGAAGTAGGAGCATCTGTGGTAATAGTAATATAAAAGTAGGCAGCAAAAATATATAAATCAAATACTACTTTTATGAAAGAACATAATTTATGAAAACTGAAGAGTCTAAATTCATTCTGTGTTTGGAAAATGGCTGCATACATGAGTGTGCAGTGGAGTGAGCCATTTAATCCAGATCTGCATGGGTAGTGTCTGGCCCCTGTGACTTTGAACTGGATGAAGTGAATTAAAAAATGGATGAATGAGTTGAATTATATTTTATTTTTGTGTTCTATTTATTATAACACATTTTTTCTCTAAATATATGTACAGATCATCATTGTTTTGACCAAACAAAGGTTAGTTTTGAAGGAAAGGTTATTTTCCCTATCCTATGCCTGATGTGATGTCCAAGACACTGAAACAGCATGCTCAGGTCAATTTGTATGCTAATGTTATAATACGAAAGAGCAGTACTGGGCATGCATACACAGTGGGAAGTCTACAGGTAGACAATTTACTGTATAAAAAGAGCCATTAGTCCTAGTGGACTTGTTACTAACCAAAACCAGACAATGTGAAGAAGTAATTAAAAAGTCTGAATAGTTACAGGGTCTGTCAATGAAAGGAAGTTCTAAAGAAGTATGATGCAGTTTTGAGACCCTATATCTGGGATTATGTATGTGGTCAAACTAGGAATCCCAAGTCTCAAACAAAGAAAGATTGGGGCACCAACCCAGTCATCCCCATTTACATTGTGAAAGCTTGGGGGTGTCAGAGAGCCTCAAACCGGGACACAAATATACCAACAAATATCCCAGTTTCAAATAAATGGATGTTTTATTACAAAACCTCACAAATGAGGCATAAAAAGCACAGTTACCTCTCCACCAATTCATCTCTCCTCTCTTCTCTCTACCGCACTGCTCTCTTCTAGTGGAGTGTTGCCTTCCTTCCTCCCAGTTCTGACTCACCTAGACAAGGCAGTGATGTCCCAGGAGTACTTCTGGTGCCAAGGCTGTTACCTGTTGACAATACTTCCAGGTCACATGTAAGTCCCACATAACAGGGAATACATCTCCGTGCAGAACCCTATTGCAGCACCCACAGACCTCGGCAGAGCTATGCTGCTGGACTACAATTCCCTGCATTCCCTGCTGGTTCCCAAATGGGTACCTATATTGAGGGCCACTGCCATCTAGCACTTGGGGGGAATAACCACCCACCAGAGACAGTCCTGTATTCTTCTGTTTTATCCTGGCCAGGGAAGGTGCTACACACATGTCCAGTCGGGATGCCTGTCTATTTGTCTGGGGCTTCCCGTCTGGGTAAGGAACCATCTCTTCTGGCTGGGATGTCTGTCCATCCATTAGGGAAGCCTTTCTGGGTGCAACACCCTTCCCTTTCTGTCCACTCAGGGCCTCCCGTCCAGGTAAGATGTCTTCCTTTTTCCTTGTCGGGATGCACATCCATCCCATGTGCCACCTACAACATTTTAACAAGCACCCAATGGCCCTGAAACAATGAGATAAATTACTTATAAATTAGCCACAGTCAGGCTTTGTGTCATTTTTTTTGCATCTATATTATGCAGGAGCTCCATCCCCTGTTGTGCTCTGTTAACAGAGTGAGACCTCCTTCTGTTGCCACATGACTTATAGGTGGGAAACTGGAAGGTGTGGAGTCAGGCACCCTCACTGTGCGTCTTTTTGCTGCTGTGAGAGGAATAGGAAAGGACATGATTAGCAACAGTGACCCCACTGGACCAAGGGTGGAATCAAATACCTTAGAGGAGCCCTGAGGGTGATCCACTAACATACATGCTTGACAATAGATTGACAGAAGGTGCTATGTATGATAGGTGATATGTATGACAGATAGATAGATAGATAGATAGATAGATAGATAGATAGATAGATAGATAGATAGATAGATAGATAGATAGATAGATAGATAGATAGATAGATAGATAGATAGATAGATAGAACTTTAGTTGTCCCCAAGGGAAATCTGGCACTGCTGCTTCACAGATCTACCATCTTGGATTTAAATCCTGCAGCCAATCACTGTTTGTGTGGAGTCAGCACATTCTCTCTGTTTCTGTGTTGGTGTTCCTTCAGGTACTTCAGTTTTCACTCCATATGCTCAAAAATGTGTATTACTTTGATTGGTTATTTTAAATTAACTGTTTGAATCAGAGTGTGGGTGTGTACGAAACTTGACCCTGTGAAAATCTGGTGTTATACTCAGAGCAGTTACTTGTCTTGCACCAAATGTTCCCAAGAGATAGGCAACATAAGAATGTTCTGTTGTCTTTCTAGCATACCAAAACAGGACCAAAGAGAAATATACAGGAACTAAGTAAGATTGGTGCTGGGTGTTATCAATATAAATAAAATCATAAGCTGTTTGTATATCTGTTTGTTTGTTTGCAAAACCTTGTAAAAACAGTTGAACTCATTTTCACGGAACTTTGCATGTATGCTGCACTTTGTCCAACTTAAAATATAGGCTATATTGTGTATCAGGGAGAGGGGATATAATGGAAAAGGGTCACGACAAACACCAGCACTAACATAGGGACTACAATTCCTATCATTCAGCAGCAGTACTGTATGGATGATGGGAGAACATCAGTGGAGTCATTGGGGGAGGGAGAGGGGCGACCATGTTTTCAGGTGTACAGCCCCTAATCTTTAAGTGTTCCCTCCACACTCCATCCCAACTTGCTTTTCAGTCTAATCCCAGGGTATGGCTGACAGCAAAATCATAGGGGGGACTATGCCTCTGATAACTGCTTAAACAAACGATGTGCCTGGAGGGCATCATCATCAGAAAAAATAAAGTCTTATACTGGCTAAAGTGGGATCTAACCTAAGAATACAAGTACAGCGTTTTCTTCACAAGCAATTTAAATAACAACTTCATTGTCTTGCTGGACTACAGCTTTTGCCTAAGAGTATTTTTGCCTCATCACGTGTTTGTCGAATTTCCTAAGGGCAGTTTTTTTTAATTTATTTATGCCTGGACAATGCTAGTTTTAGTTCTTACTTTGTCAATTGGGGCAAGATAAAACTAGTAAATTTCATTAAATCAAGAGTATACATTTCTGAACTTCAGATAAATGAGACACGTTAACTGGCACTGCAGCATTGTAACTGAAAGCAGCACCTCAGAGATTTAAAGTCTTGTTTCAACATAATTTTGTACATTTTAGATGAACTGGACTTGAAAGACTATGAAAGACTGAATGGCCTGTTCTTGCCATAAAGCTTTCTTATGTTCTTAGATTTTAACCTGGCAAGTTGCCTCATCCATAAACATTCAGATGGAATAAAGATTGATTTTAACTTCTTCATAATTGCTAAGGACAAGTTGTTATAACAGGTTGAAATAAGCAATCTTTAAATTAAGGCTGTGGGAATACATAAAGAATCTAAGAGAAGATTGAAACATCAGTGAAAGATACTATTTAGAAAACAAAATGGAATAAAAACTCTTCAAGCAGCTCTTCTTAACTTTTCACCTTCTCCTGCAGTCCTTATCCTGGAAAAAGCAAATGCTGAATTAATCAAGGTGGGAGATGGAAGCAAGGAAGTCGTGGAATGATAATACTAAACAAATATAAAATGAGGCTCTAAGAAGAAATGATAGAAGTTAAAGACGGAGTATGTTTTGCAAAGAAATTTAATCATGGCATCAAAAAAATTATCTGCTTTGAAAGATCTTCATAACAGTGTGAGCCATCAGCTTGGTTTGGTACAGGCACAGAAAGAGTGAAAAACATAAAATACCTTGGAAAAGTATGGACCAGTACATAGTAGTGCTAATTAAAGAAATGCTGAAGCCAAAGTAAATCAGGAAAAGCAAAATGAAGAACAGAATAAATTTAGAGCAGCTGAAAAGAAACTCAGAAGAATTCTGAAAGAAAATTGTAGAATGGCTGGAGGAAAAGTATGTTAGTGAGAAGGATTTGAGGGCAGATTAGAAAGAGAGAGAGCAAGAGGGCAACAGAGAACATTGTTGTAAGTCTTACAAAAAGAAGGAGGTGATGAGCAAAATCAAGAGAAGAACCATTAGAGACCTGGAAAAAGTGGAGGCTTTGAACTCGCCTTTGGCAGAACAACAATGATGAAGGGTCAGGTTTAAATTTTATTTTCTATATGTATCTTCTGCATTGAAAATATTATCAGTGCTTATTCGTTTAATAAGAAATAAAAAACAAATAAATACAACTTGCTAAAAAATAGTACTACATATAAGAATGCGGAGCAATATGAACTTTGTATGATAATCTTGGTATTAAGAAAGAGCAGTCACAAATTCAGGGAGCTTTAGCTGTTCATGATACATTCAACTTAGGATGAAAATTGTTTTAAACCAGGGAGGCATGGTGGTGCAGTGGCTTGTGCTGTTGCCTATTTAGTCATACTTGCTGTCTGTGTCGAACTTTCATGTTCTTGTCAGGTCTGTATGGATGTTTCTACAGATAATTCTTTCCACATCCTTAAAGGAAATCCTAAATCAGCTCTGTGAGTAGGCCCTATGATTGACTGGTACCCTGTTCATGGATGGTTTCAGCCTTGTGCCTGACACTGTTTTGACACCCACCAACAGTCCGGAATTGGAAATAGTAGGTTTGAGAAAGCTCTGTTGTCTTGAGTCTGTGCTTGATTGGTGCAAAAATATCTTTAGACAGTAGTAGTAAGAGCCAAGTGTAACAAGGGTGGATGGAATCCTGTAGTATGATACAGAGTTTATAGTGGCAACAGTTTGTGTAGATCTTCTCAACTGATGGTACATCATAGCCTATGGCTTTCCTGAACAGTTGTCAATATCTACTACATGAATTTTTGACCTTTACAGTTATATTACCACATCAGTGGTTAAGGCTTTGGACTTCAAACCCTGAGGTTGTGGGTTCATACCTCGCTACTGACACTGTGTGACCATGAGCAAGCCATTTGTACTCCAGTTGGAAAAACAAAAGAAATGTAATCAATAGTATCTCAGATGTTGTAAGTTGCTTTGCAAAATGACATCAGTTAAATAATAAGTAATAATAAAAAGCATATAATTCATAGTTTTTTTGTTAAATAACCACTAAGCATTGGCACCTCTCTCATCTGTGTGTGAAACTACGTTGTTATCTTCAGAAATAGCATATGATGTGTTATTCTGCCCCTGCTATTTCTGGCTTGCAAAGTTTGACAAATAGCTAAACAAGACGACAAATGAAGAGTCAAGCGCTGAAGTAAAATGAATAGAGTTTACTTGAATGTCTTGCTCTGTGCTGAAATCACCAACTTATGCAACTTGGCCATCACTGCCAACAATCTGAGGTGTGCCACAGATGCAAATGTTTTTGTTTTGGGGTATAGTATTCTTTTAAGTGTGAGACATTGATGCTGGCCGAAGTCTATGGTTTTGAGTTTCAGATCCTGCACAGCACAGGTGCATGGAAAATGAATTTGTGCCATCATGTTAACTACTTAATTTATGATACAGGCAGATATGTAGGACCACACCTGTGAAAGGGCACATCAGCAGCAGTTAAGCAGTAATTCTGTACAGGATGCAGTGTTGTGATTGTTTTCTTGAATTTTCTATAGGAATCTCTGGCCTTTTTATGGTGAACTATGCATCTTGTTAGGTTTTTTTTTTTTACTTTCAGGGATACTAATATGGTGTTAGTATTTCTCGGGATTAAAAGTCTTGCAGCAACATTGTTTTTGTTTTATTATGAGTGCTGCCATTTGTGTTGGTATACTTCCATGAAGATCTCACCCAGAGACGCCTGTGTGTGTACCGCTTGTTATGTCAAAAGTGATAATATGGAGGTTGAACCGCCTACTTACACATTATACATGAGATTTGGATGAAACTCAATTTTGTGGTATGAAATTTTGTATAAAAGTTGATCAATATTTTTTATGTCTTTATTTGTAAGTCAGACAAAGCAAATGTAGTATTAGTGTTTTATTTAATAAATAATCAGGAAGTGAATTTTGTGGAAGGTTTGGGGAAAGTGCCTCAGACTGGTTTGCCAAGTGATTTTCTGCAGGACATACTCTCTCAATCAACCCCCACAGAAAAGACAAACTACCTAGCTGGCAAACTTCACTCAACAAATGGTTTTTGGTGGCAGGTGTGAAAATAAGCCAGTAACTGAGGGATGTTTCACACCAGAATTCTATTGGTCAAAAGTTGGCTGTTTGGTTTTGAATCAGAAGCCATTCTGATACCACAACACCATATTGGCTGTAGGATTTGAACAGAGAATGTATAAATTTGATTGCTTTATTCCCCCCTCTCTCTCTCACACACACCATTACCGTGAAAAAGACAACACACTGAAGAGCACAGCTCAACAGCCATATTGAGACAGGCATGTGGCCTGTCGTGTAGAAAGCTAGAAATGATGAATTAACTAAAGACATTCAAGTAACTAACAAGTCTGTGTGCCACCTGAAAGTACACATCAGCATTTATCAGGTTGTATGGCTGCCAATATTCACTTGTACTTTGCTTATTATTATTATTTTATTAATATTATCAATAAACTTTATTTAAAGTTGTAACTTAACTCCTGCTTGTCTTTTGCTGTATATAACTGCCTGAGGTTATAGATGTAGAATGGAAGGTGGGGAGAAGTTATAAAGTACAATATCTTATAAACAGTGGTAAGTCGATGAGATTTGAGGCATTCTGACAAAGTCTGGACATGAAATAATACAAAAGAGGAAAGTAGAGTAATATAGAACTCTACCAAGACAAAACACTCAGCAAGTGTGAACTGCTTTCAGAATGTTCTTCCTTGTGTTGCTATCTTCCATTTCTGACTAAAGACTTTGAATTTTGATTAGTGTTTCGGGCTTGATGAAAGATTTAGAATAGAGTCTAAGTTACAAACTTGACACATTATTTGACTACATCTAAGTTGATCGGTTACAGTTCGTGCAGGTTGAAAGAAAAGACACTTATACCTCCTTGAAATGCATTATTTTATGACTTCCAGCATTTTATAGCTGGTTTATGAATTGCACCTGCCTGCTAGTATCCTTTAACTGACTACACAAAATCTTGGAAGCATTGAATTTTATCATCTTTGACACTATTACAGAATATTAGAAGAATAATTAACATTCACTAAGGGGCAAATACCATTTGCAAAAATCATCAAATATTTGTGTATTTCACAATTCCTAAATGTGTCAATAAAAATATTTTATATAATTAGTGTTAGTACTTTCATCAGCACAACAGAAAATTTTGCACTTTCCTGTTTTCATACAACAATTTATTAACACTTGAATCCCTGAAGCCTACGAAAATTTTTTTTTTGCACCTCTCCATCAGCGTCTTTTGTTTTGAAAATGTGTCGATCAGCACTGGAAGCAAGCAGCCTGCTATTCCATCCCCCCCCACTGCTGGAGCTGAAGTCATTTGCAAAATTCTCAGAGCTCAAGTGTGTTTATCTGGGTGTGAGGTGCCTGGAGTTGTATAAGGTAAGTAATATATTGTTATTTGGAATACATACACTTCATGTGTGTTCCGTGTCTACAACGATCTGTGTAAATGTAGGATGACAGGAAATGTGAGGCAAGAAAAGCTGAACACATACCTAAAACAAAAACTTTTTCCATTTTATACTAATAATTACGTGAAGTGTATAATGTGTGAAGACTTTACTCTAACTATCAAATAAACACATGTGCTTTTATTCAAGAATATAACCAAAGAAAAAAAATCATTCAATTTACATGTTGCTGGCAAGGAGTAAGAAACCCAAGCTCAAATGTAAATTTACAGGGAGTTGATGTGTATTCTTGAATGGTGCAGAGGTAAGAACAGCTGCCTTATAACCCAAAGGTTCCAGGCTCAAGTACGGACACTCCGCGTTTTGAGTAGTGAACTGCTATTATTATTACTATAATATAATAAACGCGTATATTTGATTTGGGTCTGTAACACCGAGTGTAAATTTTGGCTAAAATTAGCCCTTGTTTTTTTATTATTCAGTTTTACTCTGTCAGTGACGTTCATGTGGTATAACAAACTTGCCTCTCCCTCTCTGAGTTGATGGCATTTATTTCCATTCTTTTCAGATGAGCAGCGTTGACCATAGTTGGTGCTGTGGTTGTTGCCTGGTCAGAACTGTTTGTTGTATCAAAGATATGATGTCCCATGACCGCTATCAAACTATCATGCGGCATTTGCACTTTGACAACAAAGACACTCATGCAGAACGTGTGGAAAATATCAGATTTGCTGCGATTTCAGACATCTGACAATTTTTTGTTGAGAGCTGTGTTTTGAGTTACAACACCATGGCAAAGACTTTCCAATTCTGTGGTCATAACGCTTATGGAGCCGTTTCTGAACAAAGGCAGAACCGTAACAACAGACAGCTTATTCACGTCACTTTCGCTGGCTGATAGACTGCTGCACTGCAACACAACTCTGCTTGGCATCATAAGTAAATTGGGACTTCCACCTACACCTATAGTCACTGTAGTACGCAAAAAATTTGCCACGCTAGTGTTTAGATCTTTCAGTTCCATGCTGATAGTGTATGAACTCAAAATTCATCTTCAAATGGCGCCATTAAGAGGGGATGGGATAGTAGGCTTCTTGCTGCTTGTGCAAATTGACACATTTGCAAAACAAAAGACGCTAATGAGGAGAGGTGCGAAGGAATTAAAGCTGGCCCGGGATTACAAGTTTTTTCACAGGCTTCAGGGATTCTAGTGGTGAACACAATGTGTCTTGGACAAACAGCTCTTCCTAAATAAATCTGAGTCATGAGTCATTGGGCTTCACATGCTCTTATTAAACTTTTTGAAATGTAATATAAACAATCTCAGTATCTTAACCTTGACAAATATTATTATGAATAAAACAATTAGTCTATAAAACGTGCTACAGCCACAAAGATGAAGGGCGCTAGGCCCTTCATTTGACTCTCTGGAGGACAGTTATGCTGCAACCCAATTTGCTCAATGCCTGTTGGCCGTCTCAAGCCAGCCCAGAAATCCATATGATGATTCCCAAATCACTCACTCATCAACAGTCTCCTTTCAGAGTTTTTTACAGTCCTCACCTTGCCCTGAGTAACATTAAAGCAACTGAGTGTGACCTGTAAAAGTCTTTAGCTGTAGGCAGCTGCAGCGCCACCTGGGATTCAGACACCTAAAACACATTTCAGAATTGAGCACATCATAAAAGCACTTTTAATAAGCCATCAGGGTTGCTGAAGTGCTTAAAAAGGCAATCAGTGAAAGAAAGGTGGGAAAAG
Organism: Erpetoichthys calabaricus; assembly: GCF_900747795.2. NCBI lineage: Eukaryota > Metazoa > Chordata > Cladistia > Polypteriformes > Polypteridae > Erpetoichthys > Erpetoichthys calabaricus. The sequence goes on from NC_041408.2 coordinate 97,940,984, forward strand.
CTGTTTAGGGCTTGTATATCTGCTGTAAAAGATGTCTTTAAAAGATGTGTTAAGAATATCTCTATGATAGCAGCTCATATAAATTAATATACTTGGCAGAAGAAAATCTATTATGCCTAAAAATGTACTTTTTAGATTTTTATTATTTGTGGTTCCAAATGTAGAATGCATGTTTATCACTGATATGTGATTTTCCTCATTTACAGACATACTAAGTTTTTTTTTATTTTTCTTCAGTGAGTTGGCAAGAACAGAATTTCAACAAGCTAAAACAAATCAATAAATCACCATTCCCATAGGAATTGCATTTGCTCAGATATAAATGATTAAATTCATCCCAGAACTGACATGTAAAGATCATACTGCAGCTTGATCTTTCATGCTTTTAGTAGCTTGGTTTTTTCACCATACTCTATATATGTGTTATAATAGTGAACATTGTTAGCATTAGACTTTATAAAAATCAGCATTTTTGAAACATGGAAGAATTTAAAAAAAAATAACAAAGAACAGCATGCTGTTAGCCTTTACTGTTTGAAATATAAAGGCAAATTTCGATAGATTATATAATATTGCAAACAATGATTTGGATTATACAGGAGTGAAAGATAATTCAGCCAAGCCAAATAAGTGCTCTCATGCTGCAATCCAACGAGCAAGACGTGTTTCACTGACTTTAAAACAGTTTTTACCTGCAGTACTTTGCTCATTTCCATTTTGTCTTTGTTCAATATTATTACTTCAAAGTAGATAAATTATATACCTGTCCTCATTAAAATACTGTACATATATGCTTTTCTGAATTAAAAAGAAAAAATATTACTATTTTGTGAAATATAAGGCCTTGTTTTTGGCTTAGATATTTCCATTCATGACTGGAGTGAGCTGTGTGGATATTTTAAATTACTGGTTTCAACTGCTTAACCCAGTGTTTGACTCAACAACATGCTAAAATTAAAGATGAGTCATTTAGAGTTAGACATTCATTTTCATTTAGTGAAATGCCAAATTGAAACCTGATATTCTAATTCTGAATCTAATAAAATGTACTACCAACTGAATAGTAGACCTTTCTCATTTATAAACTCTTATCCTATATCTAGGAAAGACTTTGTATCACCATAAATGTCACCCTGGGGACAAATAAATTCCCATCTATCTATCTATCTATCTATCTATCTATCTATCTATCTATCTATCTATCTATCTATCTATCTATCTATCTATCTATCTATCTATCTAACAGCTATATTACCTTGAGAGTGAAGCACACTATTCTTGATCCATTGGTGGGGTTTAAGGGGTGGCTTCACTATGGTACTAAAATAAATCTCAAATAAAGGGTACTTTTTCCATCCATCCATCCATCCATTGTCTCCCGCTTATCCGAGGTTGGGTCGCGGGGGCAGCAGCTTGAGCAGAGATGCCCAGACTTCCCTCTCCCCGGCCACTTCTTCTAGCTCTTCCGGGAGCATCCCAAGGCGTTCCCCGGCCAGTCGCGAGACATAGTCCCTCCAGCGTGTCCTGGGTCTTCCCCGGGGCCTCCTCCCGGTTGGACGTGCCCGGAACACCTCACCAGGGAGGCGTCCAGGAGGCATCCTGATCAGATGCCCGAGCCACCTCATCTGACTCCTCTCGATGTGGAGGAGCAGCGGCTCTACTCTGAGCCCCTCCCGGATGACTGAGCTTCTCACCCTATCTTTAAGGGAAAGCCCAGACACCCTGCGGAGGAAACTCATTTCAGCCGCTTGTATTCGCGATCTCGTTCTTTCGGTCACTACCCATAGCTCATGACCATAGGTGAGGGTAGGAACATAGATCGACTGGTAAATTGAGAGCTTCGCCTTGCGGCTCAGCTCCTTTTTCACCACGACAGACCGATGCAATGCCCGCATTACTGCGGATGCCGCACCGATCCGCCTGTCGATCTCACGCTCCATTCTTCCCTCACTCGTGAACAAGACCCCGAGATACTTGAACTCCTCCACTTGGGGCAGGATCTCGCTAAATTTAAATGTGTTATAATCAACAGATATGATAATTGTGATAATAAACTCTCCCTAACTTAAGCAATTCTCTCTTGAACATCATCTATCCTTGCAAACAAACTGTATGACTTTAAATATAGACTAGTTTACAGTTTCAAATTTATCTTGAGAGAGGTCACTTCAACTTGCATATTCTTTAACATGTCAGATAGCTGCTCCTGACGGCAAACAGATCCTCAAGTTGTCAATAGAAGCTATGGAAATGGCTGCAAAGGCATGCACATGACTTATGCTTGAATGCACTGCTTGTATAAACAGTTGTGCGACAAAGGAGGAAACATCCATCAAGCGTCACACACAGCACTGTGACAGTAAATTTAATAAACAGAAACATCTGCTTGATGAAGCAAACAGTAAATAAAAAATGTGCCAAATATTAAAACAGTTAAGTCCATCCAAGAACGCACCAGAATGTTACACCATGAGAAAATGTTCTGATTTGTTTAAAAAATAAGAAAGTTCTATTTTGCCAAAATTACAATGAAGATGACAAAGTAAAACAATCCTTTGAAACAAGGGTGTAGAGATTTAATTGTTTGTTTGTACGTATAAAAAAATAGAGTGGGTTATTTAATACAGTTATAGTAAAGATAGTTTTGTATATAGGATGTGAAACAGGACTTACCTCGTACTCACAAGATCATGTGTGAATGATACAATCATTAAAGCAACTTTTTGTTGGAGCTATGTAAAAAAAGATTATATATAGATTTTATATATCTGTAGAAAATACCTATGTATCCATACTTTTTAGTGAGTTGAGATTTAAGTATACACATTGTCACACATGTGTGATTGGGAGACAGATGAAGGGTCTAAATGATAGTAATTCCACGCCAGACCAGGGGATGGCAGGGTGCACTGACTGTCTCTCTCAATCTCTTGCAGACCATTCATGGGAAATCCCACAGGGTACTGGCTTTAAAGGCTCGTAAAGGAAATGGCGTCACTTCTGGTCTGATGATGTCACTTCTGGTTCCAACCCTGATGATGTCATTTCCTTTACCGGCCTTTAAAGCCACCATCTTACCTTAATACTATCAGTGCTATTTTGGACTCAAACTTGTGAACATCTCTGTTCAATTTTGCAGCCTGGAAATAATATACAGGTGGCTGGCCCAAACCTTCATGATATCTGTGACTCATCTTTGTGACAACATATAGATAGCTTACCAGTATATACCTATAAGGAGCAATATACAATGTATTCTAACTGTAAATCAATAGGATGGACCATTCTAGTATGCCTCAAAGCTGTAAATTAAAAGAGTAAAACCTGAACAGAAGTTGAGGGGCATGAAAACAAGAAATACTGCCTGTGTATAAAGTATGTCAGTAATGGGGGCTTACCCAAAACTACAAAACAATTCATGTTAATGACTGGAGTAAAACTCAGCTGAACTGAAGCACTGAAGGTGGAATTAAATGAGGAAAAACATCATGGAGTTTTATTCATTTAATCCTAAAGGATGTAACACATTATGTTTGAAGATCTAATAGGCTTCTGTATGTAACAGAAGATTATTGTAATCACCATGCTGTGGGTGTGACTTCACACCTAGCAAATGCCCAGAAACAAAGACAACAAAGAGCACAAAATGACAGCACACATAAAACAACAACATGGTGCAGCTGGAAAAGAAATCAGGTTTTAACATAGTGGAAAAAAAAACTGAAATTCAAAAATAAATGTAACAACCATGGTCCTTGACCTTTAAAACATATGTTTACACTTAAGGATTACACAGACAAATTTATAAACCAGAGAAAAAAATAATAATCATAATAGCACCAAGTAAGAATTTGTTTGGGCAAAAGCCTAAATGAAGAATACAGAGGATCTGTAAACATTGTTTTTTCAATTTTATGAGTGCAAAATGTTAGGATGGAATACCAAGGTTGGTAACAGTTAAAGTGGCGATTGTCATCTGTAAGCGTGGATATCAGAAAGGCTATCTCTGTCAGTTGGCATTACTAGCACTTAGTGATCAGTGTATACCATATGGCAAGGAGCCCTGCTGAGCTTCTTTACTGTTTCATAAGATGACCTAATGTGACCCTTTATTGAATACAGTCCACTAGTCAGGATTCTGCACTAGATAAATACTGAAAGGGTAGTAACCATTTAGTAAGTACTAAAGGGGCAGCTACTATTTAAACATGGTCTGCCTCTGTGTAAAATTTATAACATCCATACCTTCATTTTCCAATGCACTTAATCCAAGTTAGATAGATAGATAGATAGATAGATAGATAGATAGATAGATAGATAGATAGATAGATAGATAGATAGATAGATAGATAGATAGATAGATAGATAGACTTTATTTGTCCCATATAAAATTTGACTTTTTGCCAAAGCGTTTTAAAGAAATAAATGCATAGATAGATAAATAAATATATGTACACCCACACTATGGCCTACAAACACACCAGAATGACCTTAAAGCAATAAAATCAAAAAGAAAGAAAACTTCTACCTTGGCTATCACAATTACAGTGAGGCACTATGCACCCATGTTGCCGCTGGTAGAAAGGAGCCCCAGTAGCGTTACTTGATACACGCTGTTGAATAATTCATTGGCTGAATCAACTCAGTGTGTCAGATAGAGGATGTGCAGCATTGTTCATTGTTCATAATGACAATCAGTTTTAATTTCATTCTCTCCTTCGCTATGACCACCAGAGGGCCCAGAGTGTGTTCTATAACTGAGCTTGCCCTTTTAATTAGATTGCTGATTTGGTGGTCCTCTCTTGAAGTGATGTTACTAGACCAGCTCACCAAAACATAGAAAATCACAATGGTCATCGCAGAGTCGTAGAAGATGTGAAGGATATCACTTCCCACATTAAAGGACCACAGTCTCCTAAGGAAAAAGAGCCTCATCTGCCCTTTCTTATATAGTTCCTCTGTGTTCTGAGACCAGTACAACCTATCATTAATCTGGACTCCAAAAGACTTGTAGCTGTGGATCACCTCTACATCCCCCCCTGAATAGAATGGACATAGAGGCCTATTCAGTGTGGAAAGTCAATAACCAGTTGCTTGGTTTTGATGATATTAAGATGCAGACAATTCTCTTTGCACCAATAACCAAAGTCCTCCACCTGACTCCTATACTCTGTCTCATCCCTCTTGTCAATACGCCTCATCAGAATGCCTTGATTCTTACAAACTGTGGTCTGCCCAGGAGGAAGTCCATTATGCAGGACACCATTGGCTCATCCACCTGCAAACCTCTGAGGTTACATCTTAACAGGGATGGCTGAATGGTATTGAAGGTACTGGGGAATTCAAAAACATAATCCTCACAGTGCTGCCAGCTGTGTCCAGGAGAAAATAAGCCTTGAGGAGTAGAGAGAGATAGTTGCATCCTCCACTCCAATCTTTGTCCGATAGACAAACTGCAGTAGGTCCAGGTGGACTACCATTAGAGGACTCATATAGTCCAGGAGCAGTCTCTCAAATGTCTTCATAATGTGAGATGTAAGTGCCACTGGTCTGTAGTCATTAGGTGAAGAAGCACCTGCAGGAACAATGCGGAATGTTCCCCACAGCAGTGGCACTTTCTGAAGCCTTAGGGACAAACTGAAGAGGTGACAGAGGACACCACAAAGTTGGTCATCACAGGCCTTAAGAACTTGAGGACTGACTCCATCTGGTTCCCCAGCATCTCCTGTGTGCAGTTTTCTCTTTACGTCAGAGTCACAGGCTTTAGAAACTTGTGTGCAAGACAAGTACCAGTACCAGAAGGGCAGCCAGTCATGGCCGAGCAAACTCATGTCATCTGTAAGTCAATTTCATGCTGATGTTCATGTGTCATTTCATTATTTGTTATTGTTTCACTTCACATATTTTTTTTCTCTGTGTTTCTCTCCTAACAGCCTTTAAAGTCTCAGTGTTCATGCTGGCCATTTACAGTAAGAGATGGGAAATCAGCAAAATAACAACAACATTTAAACTGTGCCTGTTGCTAATTAAAAATGTACATGCATTATTTAAAGGAAAAAAAAGACTTAATTTGTAGCCATGCTGTAACTACTGCATTAACATTGACTTACAAAAGCAGGGTGCTACATTCATATTCAGCATGTTATATATTTCAAGACTCTTGCTATTAGAGAGCTCTGCATAGCTGTGTTAATTGTTTTGTCCTTATTTATACTTTTAATAATGGAGTACTAGAAACAAAATTAACATTTTATTAGCAAATTTGGTATTTGCTGGGCTGATTGATGAATCTGAAATGAGATGGTATACATTAAAACATCTGACCAGGGAGTTCGCTGGCTCGGCTCATCTTTGCACTGCTCTGTATTTATTCAGATAGGCTAAAATAATGGAAGATTAAAGAAAAACAGACATGTATATATAATAATGATTTGTTAAAATGGCTTTCCAGATAAACTTTAATTGGTATTTCTTTGTTTTTCTAATTTTTCTCAAGCAGCACACCTAATATTTGTGAGGGTGTGTAAGTACGGGGTTTCTAATGTACAAGTTTTGGCAGTTATAAATTATGATCAGTGAAGGCTTTCAAAGCCACTATTAATCTAAGATACTGTGAATGATTTGGATGTTAGTTAATGAACCAAATTACTATTTTTTTATTCTGTAAATAGATAAATCCCTCTTATAGGAATACACTATATACAAACAATTAAAACAGAATACAAATGAACTGTATCACACAGTGGGTATTTGCAGTATTTTTAGTAATGCAGGGTATTACTAATCTCTTCAAGAAAAAGCATGGGAAAAAGAATAATTGAGTATTCCACCACAAATACCTTTGAGAAATACAAAGAAACAAAACAATGATGAAACACTAAACTACAGCATCAGGAATTCCAGTTAAAAGATAAAAGAGTTTTAACAGGAGCTAGGAAATCAATAACACTAGTCAGACAGTTATTAAGACAATCCTCTAAACCATCGACAGTCAGAGACTGAATATTTGCTAACAGTTGCAGAGACTTTAAGTACAGGATTTTGCAGCCCACAATTTAATAATATGGTGAAGTTTTTTTTTTAGAAATAAAGGCTCAGCCTTTGAAAGAAACATAAGGAGAATAGATCAGAGCAGGAAAAAGAAAGATGGCAATCTACTGCAAAGTTGCAGATAATTTGGAATTTTAAAATTTGCTACTAAGTTTTACAGCCTGCTGAATCATTCAAGTATTGACAAGTAATTTAGAAAGCTAAGACAAAGAGAAGACTGTGCAGATTCAAATTAATTCAGGCCATTTTTAATGAATTCAGTTTCATGTTTGTTCAAAAAGCAAAATAATAGAATTCATAAGAAGCAAAACAGTACCATAATTTACTTACATAGACATGGATTATGAATGCTGGAAGATATGCAAGGCTCGGTCACTAAATTTACTCCATAAGTAAAGAAAAATCAAGTAGTAAGAGGTAGACAAAAAACGCAGTATGATATGTAAATAATGACCACATAGACAATAACCAAAACTGAGCAGAAATGAACTTTTATACAGAAAACTACAAGCTTTCTAACCTCAATGAAGTCATGAAAAAAATAATTTCATTAAAATAAAGAGACCTTTGGGAACTTGGGTTAGATTTCTCAATTCCAGATTTGGAGTGAAACCAGTCTTTCCTACTGGTTTAGTTTATCCTGATATACTAATATTTGAATCTAAGATAGAAATGACTCACTGTGTGCTTTTTCTGAGCCTTTATATATTATATTTTCAAAAAGAGTAAACTTGTCTTTAGTTACAGACTTACCCAGATGTATTACCTGTTTGCTGTTCACAGCAGTATGTGTATCAATAATAATAATAATAATAATAATAATAATAATAATATGAAGGGGTACCCAAAAATAACCAGAATTGAAAAATAAAAATTGTTTTAATAACTTTAGTCTCCTTCAAAGTACTCTCCATGAGAATGAATGCACTTGCCCCAATGGTTTTCCCACTGGTGGAAACATTTTTGGACTTGCTGAAGAGGAATGTTGTCCAATGCCTACAGTGATTTTTCTTTGACTTCTTCTGTGGTACCAAAACGTTTTCCTCTGAGTTGCTTTTTCATATGCGGGAACAAGAAAAAATTGCATGGAGCAAGATCAGGCGAGTAGGAAAGGTGGCAAGAACTTCAAGACATAATAGTCAATAGTCCGACGATGATCTTCGTAAATTGCATTGCAAAGTTTTTCAAGATTTTCATCATTCCTAATTGCGGACGGTCGGCCAGATCTTGGTTGGTCTTCAAGTGACATTTCCACTTGTAGACTTGTGTTTTACTGAAAGCTTCCTCTTTAAAAGCAGTTTCAAGCATCACTACAGTTTCAGCAGCTGTTTTCCCTAAGGGAAAACACAATTTAATGCAGACTCGCTGTTCTTTATGATCTTTATGATCACCCATCACAAAAATCACAGAACACGTTTAATAAGCACCAAGAAAAAACAACATTGAATACTGTATGAACAATACAGAGCCACGCCACTTGGCAGACTGCTACAGAATACTGTAAGTATGCTATACCTAGCAGCAAAATTCACAACTAAGTCTAGATTGCACACCAGGTACAGATTCAGGTTATTTTTGGGTACCTCCTCATACATTTTATATATATATATAGCGGCTTTCCCATGCTTGAATAAATTCTCTATTGCATTTCCTGGCCATTTCCACAGCAATTATTATTTAGTAGATCTGGGCCTCATGCATAACACCGTGCGTAGAATTCGCTCTATAACATGACGTAAGCACAAAAGCGGAAATGTGCTTACACACAAAAAAATCCAGATGCATAAGTCTGTGCGAACGCCAACTTCCACGTTCTTCCGCTCCATAAATCCCGGTCAGCGTGAAAAGTAACGCGTGTCTGAGTGTCATATGAAAGCTTATTAGGGTACAGAGAAAAGAAAATAGGCACACAGTGGGAAAAAAACACGAAATGCCAACTTTAATCTCTAAATTTCCACTTTAATCACATAGTTTATTTTGTCATTAAAGTAGAACATCATAAACTTCATCTTAAAATCGTTTAATGTTCAGTTTCTCAAATCCCTTCGTAACTAAAGTAGCACGTTAAATGCTTTGTTTTGTATTTGATCTTCAATGTGCTATATGTGTGTGAATCACTACGTGCTTCCGGGCTTTCTCTTCCTCTGACAGGAAACAGAATCCATTACATTCGTGATATTACAGCTCTTTGAATAATTAAAATACTGAGATGTATATGTGATATCATTTTCATGGTGATAGGAGTTAAAGCATGTTATTAAACATGGGAACACGGTGGCGCAATGATTGTTCATGTCTCACGCAAGATGCTTGCTGCGCCATGCGCGACCTTCGATGAAATACTTTATTGTAGCAGTACTGTCTCTTTCAAACGTACTAACCACCAATTCCTGTCCTTACTTTTCTTGCTCCAAATACCCAATCGCAACACAATCAGCTCTGTAATAAACGTTAAGCCATCTGTAAGCTTAGAACACCGATTCTTCAAAACTTTTAAGGAACATTGAAATATCTTCATAGTACGTGTTTAATTATTCTATCTATCTATCCTCTGTGAACGGAGTGCTAGCGCCTTGTTAGCGCTGCGGCACCGTGTCCTCACATTCTTATTAACAATATAGATTGTTTAAATGAAGTTAAAGTTTTATCTGAATAATATAATAAACATATTTTGCTGCACTTCATCTTAAAAATGATATTGTTATCATATGTAAATACGCGCTTTATAAAGTGGCTCAGGTTGTGCAATATTATAATTGTATCGCAAGTTTACAGTGAGGTAATTGTACTTATAGGTACAAACAGTTCTACAAGGAGCACTTGATGGACTGATTGAGTGCGTTTATAGTTCTTGGGATGAAACTGTTTCTGAACCCGCGAGGTCCGTACAGGAAAAGCTCTGAAGTGTTTGCCGTATGAGAGCAGTTCAATAGACAGCATGGCTGAGGCAGCGTGTGCTAGATGCTGTATACCGATAATTCTCTTTCTGATCAGCTGCTGTACAGCTGTGATTCCCCACTCAGATACAGTGATATAAATACTCCGAGTGGTGCAGTGAGAGTAATATGGAAAAAGACGATCTGCTGTGGCAATCCCTAATGGGAGCAGCTGAAAGAAGAAGAAGAAGAAGGTGCAGTGAGAGCAACAATGCTAAAGCAGCTATTGTATTTAGAATAGTTTGACCATTCTGTGGATCATTATATTGTTACAGGTTAATTACAATCAGATGCATTAAACTAATAAACAATATGGGGTTAATTTCAGTGTATTTTTAAATCCGCGTCAGGGATGTGGATCTAAAAAAGAAAGAGTAACCACACAGGAACAGTAGCACTGCTTTGACGCTGGGTGCCACCAGTCTGCAAAACCGAACGCAGAATTTGCGTATGCCAGGGTATGAGCTACTGTGGAAATGTGCGTGGCTTTACGCCAAGTTTAGGTTTTATACATTGCGATTTGAAAGTGGAAACATTCTTACGCAACATTTTTGTGCGTACGCACCATTTATACATGAGGCCCCTGGTGTCACAGGATCCATTGAGATCATTTCTGCTTTGTTCCTCTGTTGTTGCTTTCATATCAGCAGGGCACAATGCCCTGATTCTGTAATCTCACATACAAAGGCATAGCAGATTTAAAGCAACGTGAAGTTTATATTTGAAACTTTCAGTCTTATAATCATGGAGGAGAATATGCAAGGATCCTCAGAAGAGGAAGTGAGAGAAAAATCTGGTGGAATCAGATTGAAGTTACTTGAAATGTAAGGGAAGCTACTGAGGCAAAAGAGATCCAACTATGGACATTTTAAAATTGGTCAAAGTTGTGTTGAAACTGAGGACAGTTCCTTGAGATTGATAAACTGGGGTCTTGGTCCACATTTTTTAAAACTGGAAAAAAAGATGATTTATATTCATCTGCCTCCTTTGGAAAGTCTATAACAAGATGAAATGGAGACTCCAGGAGATAATTGTTAAGGGCTGTGGAACAGCATCCCAGTCATGTATATGTCATATATACAGTAAGTTAATTAATATGTATTACAAATTTGACCTGCTGTAAGTAAATACATTAACAATAAAGGCATGAATATTAAGTTCATCAACCATTTCTAGTTAAACCCAGCTGATTCCATTTTCATCAGGTTTTAGTCTTTAAGTCCTCCTTAATGTTAAGTGTAATTTTTAAAAATAAACTGAAGATCCCACCCATGAAAGAAACCAACCACTTTTTTCACAAGTCATTTTATGTGAGTATGTGGTGCAGGACCTTTATGCTGTAATCTGTAATGCAGTAAAGGTATTATAGTTTATTTTTAAAACCTATTTAGGATATTTGTGTTTTTACCATAATTAGGTGCTATTTGCTACCACTTTTTCTTTTCTATTGAAATTTTGAGTGACAATTCCAATAGATCGCACAGATTCTTAATTGAAACACATTTCCTTTACGGCTGTATATTTCTTTCAGGTTCTTAACAGCTTGTTGATCCCATCAGGCAGATTTCTTGATTGATTTCCCCTTGCTGCTTGCAGCAATCGACTGTGAATCGGGGTTTCTCAAAGACTAATATATTCTCCTGATGAGCAAACCTTTGCCAAAAGTCAGATAAACCATACTGCCTAGTGCTTCATTTCATTTCAAAATACATTTTGTCCAGTGACTGTATTGTTATGTGCATCAAGACTCTCTTCAGAAAATACACAATCTGAGAAAATGTCTGTGTAAAGAAAACATGAAGAAAAATGATCTATGAATCCTTTGGCTCCATTCTTCGAAGAACTCTTGCTTGCATTACTTATTTTGGCTTTAATTGACAAATGACTGTTGTCTACGCTTCCATAAAAGCTTTTTCTCAATTTAGTTTGAACAAGAACTTTCCTTGAACAGTGCAACCCTTTAATCATATAATAAAATATTATCTAATGCATTTTGGGGTTTGGGTGAAGCAAAGTTACCTATATACACTTATTTCCCTTAGACTACATTTTTTTTCAAATGTTTCAAATGTACACTATGGATCAAAAGTTTTAAAACATCTCAGGTTTTTCACTTTTTATGGAAATGCACACAGTTTAATGTCTTAATGTTTAATTAAATCAAGGCATAGAACAAGTAAACAATGGCAAATGAAAAAATAAGTCAAGGATTCATTAAGGGTACAAAATGTTATTCAAATTTTTGATTCATCAAAGTATCCACCTTTTGCTGATATAACAGCCAAACTGTGGTAACTCTTTTGATTCAGAATACCAGTTACTCTGTTTAAGTCACCAACTCTGCCTCCAGCAAAAGAAACCCAGACCATCACATTTCCTCCTCCATGTTTGACAGTTGGTGTCACAGACTGATGAACCATCCTTTCACCAACTTGACGCCATACAAACACTCTGCGTGATGATGTGAAAATTTTAAATTTTGATTCCTCAATCCATAAGACTTTCTTCCAGTTTGCCGTACTCCAAAGACCAGTATTTGTTCTTTAAGGAATGGCTTTCTTCCTGCCGCTTTCCCTGTCAAACCTGCAGCACAAAATCTTCTCTTCACAGTAAAAACTGACACCTGCTTTTTTTCGACCACTGTTAAGCTGTGCATGAAGCTGTTGATCTGTGAGGCACCTATCATGCAAGCTGGTGACCGTGAGAAACTTGTCTTCTGATGGGGTTGCGACTTTGGGTCTGTCAGATCTCTTCCTATCAGAGTTTCTTCCAGTTTCCAATTCCCTTTTTATTGTGTAGGACACCACTGTTACTCACTGACCCTTGTTTTCTGCAATTTATCTAAATGAAAGGCTTACACTTCTAAGGGTAATGATGCTCTGACTCATTAATTTTTTAATTGCCGTTTTCTTGCCATTATCACTTGAATTTACAACTTTCTACAGTGCAATGTTGCCCAAGTAGTACTTTAGAGGGTGTAGTAGCACAGTCTGTTCCAATTCTGCTTTAAGACAGACAGAGGGTTTTTAAGTAATCAACAGAAGTTGGGACACCTGTGCAAATTGTTTGGTTCAACTTGCAAGGCTTAATTTACTTCAATTGCTGCAGAACATTTGTAGGTTTTAACCTATTAGTTGTTGCTTGAAGGCCCATTTATAATATTCTGAAATTTCCTTTCTCAGTTTTTAAAAACTCTAGCAGTTTACTGCTTACTTTTTCAGCATTTTAGGCCTTTCATTGCATTACAACTAATTAAATTTGAAAAAAAACTTTGGAAAAACTGAGGTGTCCTAAAACTTTTGACTGGTAGTGTAGTTGAAGTAGTTTAAGTTTTTAATAAGCCATCTCTATAAGAGGATGCTAAAATTAAAAATAAGAATGATGATGGAATATATTAGATGCCTGCATTGGTTCAGAAAGTAGATAGATAGATAGGATGAATGGTAAAATATTGGATATTTAGATGTTTATTCATACAGAGAAGATGAATCTCAAGATGACATAAATATGAGATGGTATTGCTTCTGTTACTGGCCTCAGGCCTAGGGGAACCTCAGCCAGGTAAAAGCTACTGTTGGTACAGGGTATAGCCACAGCGGTAAAATCCCAAAAGTATAATAGAAGCAGGCAGCAGGTAGGAATCTCTGACCATACTTAGTTTTACTCTGATTTGTTTATAAAGGCTTCAACCTCAGTCTAGATGAACATGGCAATTGGTTAAACAATGGTACACACCAATTTCCTTTGTTTAGCAATAGTGTATGCATATTTTTATTGGGTAAACAAAGACATTATTGCTAAGTATCAAGAAGTTCATATACCACTCTATGTAGATTAGAAAGAAATGTCTCCAGAACACATTAATTTTCAAACCAAGTACCTATAAATGATTTCAAAGGCAGCAGGCAGTTCTGTAATCACAGTGCTGTATGTTGATGAGATACCAATCAAAGCAGTTTGATCTTCAAAGCAGATGACTCTTTAGCAAAACAGGTAAATAAAGTTTGTCTTGTAGGCATCTATCAACACTAACCTGTAACAGAATTACTCTTGAAATTTACCATTTCACTTATCATCTCAGTCTCAAACAAAGAGTGCTTATTGCCCCTTCATCAATTGGCTTTTACATTTGCTATTTACATGTTTTTTGTGCCTAAGAGCAACACACAGAAATGTTCTTTTCTTTAAAACACTGATTGCCCATTACACTTCAGCTTCTTTGACTTACACTTGCAGAGGTTTTGCTAACGAATAAGTAAATTATTGAACATAAACTTTCATCTTTACAAACTGTTTTAATTAATTGCCACTTCATTATCATTATCATAAAGACAAGTTTATGTTTTGACTGAAAATAAATAGAAGTGAAAGAAGAAAAAGACAATGTGGGAGAAAACAGGATAAGCTTAAAAACAGATCTCTGCAAAAAGTGATCTGAATAAATTATAAATATAATACACTAAATATTTATAATATGACACAATTAAATCATTACTGGAGCAGCTATTTGGCTTTAGAAGTCACAGAGTTAGTTCACTGGAGATCACCCATTGGGGGTTTCAATTAATTGTAGTATAAATGCACTTCTGTATCTGGAAGGTCCAACTTGTGTTGTTGAGTCAATATGGCGGCCTAACATAGACAATGCAGATAAAAGAACATAACAAGTATCTCAATGAAAATGTGATTAAAAAACAGAAGTTAGGATGGAGACAAGAAAATCTCCAAATCACTAAGTACAGTATATCCCTTGAAGTTCCATTTAAATTAATTATTAAGTAACATGAAGAGTGTGACACAGCTGTAAATCTACCTATAAAAGGCCATCCACAAAAACTGAGCAGTGTGCAAGAAGAAGGCTTAGTGAAGGAGAACACCAAGAAACCCATGAGAACTCTAAAGGATTAACAAGCCATTGCGGGTTAGATTGGAGAGACTATGCAGGCAGCAACTATTGCCAGGGTGCTTTAACAGTTGCAGCTTTATGGGAGTGGCAAAAAGAAAGCCGCCGTTATAAAATCGCACATGACGTCTCAACTATGTTTGCCAGAGGGCATATTGGAGACGCTGACGTCAGCTGGAAAACGTTCTATGGTTTGATGAGACCAAAATTGAGCTCTTTGGCCATCGGACTAAATGGTATGTTTGACATAAGCCAGACAATGTACCTTATCAAAAATACAACATCCTCATTGTGAAGTATGGTGGTGGCAGTGTCATGCTGTAGTGCTACTTCTCTGCAGCAGGCCCTAGAAGGTCTTTGAGGGCGGAGTGTACAGTGTAATGAATGCAGCAAAGAAGGGACATCCTGGAGAAAAAAAACTGATGCAGTCAGTACGTGACCTGCACCTTGGGAGAAGGTTTGTTGTCCAGCAAGACACCGACCCCAAACATAAAACCAAAGTTACACAGGAATGGCTTAAACACAACAATGTCCTGGAGTGGCTGAATCATAGCCCAGACCTTAATGCAAGTGGATAGACTGTTCATTGACAATCCCTATGCAACCTGACAGAGCTTGAGCTATTTTGCAAGCAAGAATGGGGAAAAATTACCCTGTCCATATGAGCAAAGCAGATAGAGACAGAGACCTGTGCATACAGACTCAAGACTGTCATGGCTGAAAAATGTGCATCTACTAAAACTGTCTGGAATGGGATGAATCCTTATGTGATCATTTATTTTGTGTTTTACATTTACATTTAATTTAAATCACTCTTCCTATATTTATTGAGCGTCTGAGATGTATCAACTATGGAGTAGATTGCTGTCAAAAATAACTTGTAATAATTTACAACAAACTTACATTTCACGTGTGTCAAATACACTTGCACTTCTAAAAATTTCGTCTGCTTCTGAAAATTGAGTACAATTCTCAAGCATGAAGTGGGAATGGGGTGTCGTGTGGTGGGGGGAAAACAGAACTCAGGGGGGCAAGGTTCAGCATTCAGAGGGGTGTGCACATACACAGATGGGGTTAGGATTTCAGACCCACCCATGTAACATTACCTGTGTTTGCATAGTTAGAAGTGGGCGGCACAGTGTTTGCTGCCCCATCCAATCCTGTTTGCCACTGCGGGGAAATTTGCTCAATCTGCCAAAGCACTTCTTCATTTTCCTCCCGAAATGATTTGTTCATAAAATGCTGCATAAGCTCCAAAATGTTAAGTTACTATAGGTAAATGATTTCACTAAACGATGAGGCTTTATTGGATGACAAGAGGAAGCTGATGGTGGTTGTATACTAGAATAAAGAAATAAGTAGTAGCTTTGCTATTAATGTATATGAAATATACTGGAACATATTTAATAATTAGGTAAAATGCATAAAAGGCCCCCAAAATTAAACGTGAAAGGACAAATTTCCCCTCAGGGATCAATTAAGTATCAATTATTATTATAATTACTATTATTATTAAAAAGGATCAATCAATTCAAGCAGTGCAGACAATTTGCTGTGGTTTTAGTAGTAGTTATCACATTATTTGAACAAGATCAACCTAAGATCATAAAACAGTCAACTACCTGTATGTTAGTAGCATTGAAACATTTTTTTTTTCAACCTTTGGCCACAGCTACATTAATACAAAATAATGTGCAAATGTGTCTTAAAAACAGTAATTTGGAAAATTGTCTTAAAAACAGTTAATGTATGACAATGCAAATGTTTACACTCTAAAAACTGTGTATCAAAGCACCACAACTAATAATAATAATAATAATAATAATAATTCATTACATTTATATAGCGCTTTTCTCCGTGTGAAATAAACTAATATTACTTAGGTGTTAGTCTGGTTCAAAGCAAACAAACTGTAATGATGTAACGACATGTTAACAGTTCATTTAAACAGATGACAGCAGAAAGATACTAATTCTAAAACGTATAATGACTTAATATTTTGGAGCTTACACAGCATTTTATGAACCTGATCCAGCGCTTTGGCAGATTGAGTAAATATCCCCGCAGTAGCAAACAGGATTCGGGGGTGTGTGATAAACTCAGAGCTGCCCACATCTAACTGTTCAAACACAGATAATATTACATGGGTCATCTGAAATCCTAACCCCACCTGTGCATGTGCATGCCCCTCTCAGCTCTGCACCCAGCCCCCTGAGCTCCATCACAATTGAGAATTGTACTTGTAATTTTCAGAAGCACAAGAGTAATTCACACATGTGAAATTTAAACTTTCGTTAAATTATTACAAGTTATTTTTTACAGTGATGATACTGCATAAGGAATGCTGTCGTAACTTGCTCAAAAATGTCAAAGGAGTAAAAGCACTTTATCAATTTTTCTAATTTAGGAAACTACTCTTAACTCAGCAGGAAGCTTATGTGCTGTCCTAACTCGCCAGAAGATGGCTTTCAGGCAGAGATTGGCACACATATCCCAGAAAAGGCTGAATGTTTTGGAAACTTTGGACAATAGTGAACTTCTAAAAGGACATCAATCTGACAGATATGGAATAATATTCATAACAAATCTTGTACAATAAATGATCTTTCCATCTACATGGAGAATCCATACAGGTTAGCCAAAATGAAAGTATTGATAACAGTTACATTTCCTCGAAATTTACAACTAACCTTCACCACATTTACGACGTGTGGAGTAATATGCAGATCTACAAATTTGCCCATGACTCCTCATGAGGTAATGTTAAAACAAGCTGTATTCATGCAAATTGAGACACACATAAAGATCATTGCCTCAAGTGTGGATGTATATGTTATTTGCAAATGATATCACAGTATCAACTCAAACAGTATGGTTATTGACTGTGAAATGTCACACAGGTACAGGAAGCTCTACATTCCATCAACCCCTAGAACATTTGAGTTACACTTTACAAGCCCGGGAAAGTTCAAGAAGGTAGACAGAGACTGCCTGGGCACTGGGTAAATAGAGCCTTGGAGAAAATAATGGGACATCATGGAGACAGACAGACAGGTAATGCAACTCTGGAAGATGATCAGGAATACTGGAAAAGTTCACGTGACTTCAGAAACAGCACAAGTATAGCTGTGGCCAATCTCAGCAAGAGTTACTTTATGAGGTGTTTCCCATGGTCATAACAGCGGGAAGGTGATTCTTCTGAAAGAACAGCTGTGGATCATTCTTTGTTAAATAAATGTACTCAATATCAGGCTTAACTCTCATTTAACATGTTTCTCAGTCTTTGTATATCAACGCTCATTGCAGTACTATTGTTGAAGTTGTTGTGAGTGCCAAGGTCAACAAATGGCTTTAGAGTACTTCATGAGAGTGAACTAAACCTTTTATTTGAATGAAACCCATGTCCCTTTTTAATATTATTATTATTATTATTAGTAGTAGTAGTAGTAGTAGTAGTGGTAGTAGTAGTAGCAGTAGTAGTAGTAATATTATCTTTGCAGCTCAAGGTGCCATAAACCCATGTAATTTATTCTCAGATGTGAACTCCTACTCGAAGTTTGGACTAAGTGTAGGACATTTCATAAAGTCTTTTCACGTTCTTCTCTGTGGTATGACAAATTCAAATCCTAGTCAGACTTTTAGTGCAATTTTTAAGAGTAATTCTGAGATGCTTGATAAACATGGACACTGTTTTCACCTCATCTTTTTCTATTGATCAGTGTGTCAAAAAAGTCAAATCAAATCCACTGTGACTGGAATCAGCTATCTTAACCAACAGGACCAAGGTATCTGTGAAGTAAATACAGTATAAGGTGTATTTTTAGCAAAGGTTCATATTTTTTTGCAAATCATTTATTTTCAGAAAAAAAAATGCTTTGGTCCACTTTTTTGCTCTATCTCTGGAATTACATTTGTAAATGGTTACTTGTATTCTCTTTGTGATTATAAAATATTACTTCAGATTTACTAGGTTCATTAATTAATGCAGTTGGGTATGAAAAAGTGGCATGTATAACATTATGCTGACAAAGTACCCATCTAAGAGAGTGTGCTTGGCAGGGAAGCAACAAATATAGTGACCTTGGTCAGAGAGCATATGGATTGAAAGTGAATGCATTTTTCACATTTTATTCTTTTTTACTTATTCGCACTAATGGGATATATTCATCCATCTTCTTAATGTGCTTTTTCTATTGCAGGATTACTGCTTTTAACTTTTCACATGGCATCATCCACTGCCTCACACAGTCTCTGACCTGACAGTATGGCCCAAAGTGAGAGAGCAGCCCACTCAGGGCTGTCTGAACAACATTATAGGCCCCAAGGCAAAGCAGTGCACTGGGGCCCCTACCTACACAACCACTCAGCAAGTCACAACATACCATACATAGATTAACATGAGGCCCCTGTGCCTGTGAGGCCCCTGAGCCAACTGCCCAGCGTGCCCATGCGTTAAGAAGGCCCTGAGCCCACCTGCAGTTGTCCAGTTAGTTCCGTTGGTCTCTGGCAGGAGTCAATGAGAATTATGATGTCAATTAAATGAAGTGATATTGAGGTGAGCTGGGAAGAGGGGAGGTGACCTAGTGCTTGGAGTTTGAATTCTAGAGGGTGATGGCTACAGGGTAGAAGCTCTTCCTGAGCATGGTGGTGCTGGCACGTAGGCTCCTATATCACCTCCCAGAAGGTAGAAGATTAAACAGACCAATCCTGGGATGAGAGTGGTCCACAATGATGTTATGTGCCCTCCATAGGCATCATTTGTGCTGCAGGTCCTCAATGGCTGGTAATATGCACCAATAATGTGCTGGGCAGTTTTCGCCATCTGCTGCCTAGGCTTACGGATTAAAAGCATGCAGTTACCATACAATAGTTTGCAACTAGTGTAGAATGCAGCTGCTAGAATCCTAACAAGGAAAAGAAAATCCGAGCACATTTCTCCAGTTTTGATGTCACTACACTGGTTACCTGTGTCATTCAGGATTGACTTTAAAATTCTGCTAATGGTTTATAAAGCCTTAAATAATCTCACCCCATCTTATATATCGGAATGTCTGACATCTTATATTCCAAATCGTAATCTCAGATCCTCAAATGAGTGTCTCCTTAGAATTCCGAGTGCAAAACTTAAAAGAAGTGGTGAGGCGGCCTTCTGCTGTTATGCACCTAAAATCTGGAATAACCTGCCAATAGGAATTCGCCAGGCGAATACAGTGGAGCACTTTAAAAAACTGCTGAAAACACATTATTTTAACATGGCCTTCTCATAACTTCACTGTAATTTAATCCTGATACTCTGTATATCCAATTCATTATAATAACTATCCATAGTAGCTCTAAAATCTGTACTAACCCCTATTCTCTCTTCTGTTTCTTTTTCCGGTGTCCTTTTGGTGGTGCTTTCACCAAAGCACCATGATGTTCCAACAGTGAAGAATTAAAAGCCAAAAGTCTGCATGTCCATCATCATCAAGTCCTTCTGTGAGAACCCTAGACACAAGAGGACTATTTCATTTATGTTAGGTAGAATGCCCAGACGGCACTGGGGGGTCTCGTGGCCTGGAACCCCTGCAGATTTTATTTTTTTTCTCCAGCCATCTGGAGTTGTTTTTTGTTTTTTTCTGTCACCCTGGACATCGGACCTCACTCTTTTTTTATGTTAACTAATATTGTCTTATTTTAATTTCTTATGTTGTTATATATATATATTTTTTATTTACTGTTCTTCATTATGTAAAGCACTTTGAGCTACTTTTTTGTATGAAAATGTGCTATACAGTACAAATAAATGTTATTATTATATTATTATTAATACTGTAATATAATTGTCCTTAATGCTCTCAATGGTGCAGTAGTAGAAGTTCACTAGAATCTAATGAGACAGTTAGCCTTTCCTCAGGCTCCTCAAAAAGTAAAGATCCTTCTGTGCCTCCTTGATTAGGGCAGAGGTCTTGAGGGATCATGAAAGATCCTCAGAAATATTGTTTTTGGGTATAGTGAACTGACAGTATCACCTGTTACTTCTTATACAAATCCTTTTCCTAACTTATTTGCATAAATACTGAGTAATTCTGGGTTAAGTAAACACTGAAATTAATTCCTAGAAACAATAATCTTTTAACGCCTGGCTTGAAGACATACAGTATCTATTGGTTCCCAACTCTTTCTTCATTCTAAAGTTACACCATTGTGATATTCTGATTTCTGTATTTTTTTTAGTAAATTCAAGTAGTGTTATTACCTTTGCAGCACGATGACTGTTCTTTTGATCTTTTGCTTCTTGCTCCCTTAGAGATGGAAATGCAGTATTTCTGTATTTTTTGTTGTTAAACAAAAAATAAAGAAAAACATCTACAGTAAAATAAAAAACCAATAGTTTTATTTGAAGTTCCTAGTTCTGTAGTGCAAGAAGGAGTTTTCCTTGAAGAAAAAGGGTGTAATTAGTCCTTCCACTGATTGTAGGGCTAGAAGAAACTACTGTTAAGAACAATTCCTTTCTTTTCTTAGTCAATCCTCTCCCTAATTATCTTATCTAAGGTTGATCCAAAGTGTACTTATAACTTAATTTACATGAAAGATGGGGATAAATGGGAAAAAAAAGCCTTCTGTCAGGATTCAGCTAGCACAAATGACTCAAACTGTGTTGCTGCAACTTATTTGTTTGTAGTGACCAGCACCTGCTACGGATTGCATGTTTTAAGCATCAACCACTGCTATTTCACAAGCCAGTGCCATTTTTCAGCTTGTACAGGTCAGTTGCACATATTATCTCCATGCACAAGCTTATAAAGTACACACACAAGCATGGCAAAACAGACAATCACTGCAGACAATCACTGCGGTGAAAGTGTGCAACTAAAGTGTTAACTGCCGACAGTATAGAAAAACAATTAACCAAATGATTAAATTAGGAAGATAAAGCTTCTGGATAAACATTCCAGTCATGAATCAGTCATAGAACGTCCCTTCTAAGATACAGCCTACAGAAGCGTTCATCTGGGCTGTCAACTATTTACAGTGAAAGAGGTCTAAGACTGCTGGAGTATAAAGGTGCCCAGTTGGAAACCACTCCTTTGAATGATAACCCACCCTTTGGTAAGATCATGCACCCTACCACCCACCCTGCAAGAGTCAAAGTTCTTTTGTATCTCATACCCTGTTTGATCACAAACTATGACAAGGGAATGGCTTCAGACTTGAGTGATAACACTCAAATCACCATGGGCTTAAAGTGGGTTACACAGAATGAGGAAGGGATTTTTAAAACATTATCAATACCAGCCAATAGATGACCCTCGACTCTGATAAGTAGGTTTGGAAGATGGATGGATGGGTGGCTGGATCACTGACACTATAGCATGGAGCTAGCTTTTGGGACAGACCTCTCAAGCATTGGTCCTTATTGAATAATCATACTTGCTGACCGACCTTAAATCTGGGATGCTTACAACAAAGTCATTTGATGTTATTCTTGTAATTTCTCACAAAGCCCTTAAACTTTCAACATTTTCTAGCTCATTTATGTTACAATTTTTTATCAAATGGATCATGTGCAGTATGTTTGAGGATATGCAAGAAACTAACAAAAATCTGTGCTTTTAAACCCTGTACACAGTCAAGTCTTTTGTATGTTTTTAGCAGATTCTGTAACAGTACAAATACTTGCCACATTTATTTTGGATGCCTGATGCATTACAGAACAAATACTCTTCCAGTTATTGATTGGGTGGTTCCATTTGTCAGCTGAATTAAGGGTGGTAACAAGAGAATTATTTAATTAAAATTCCTACTGTTGAACAAAAAAACATTCTAAAAGCAAGAAAAGAACTGATATACATACTGTATAAAATTGTATTGTATATCTGTGGGCAAACTTATTGTTATTTAAATAATAACATGTAGTTTATAACTTAAACTTACCTTAAATTATAATGTTAAATAAATATTGCAAATAAATATTGATTAAATTTGTTGGTTTCTGGAAACACTCTAAATAGTTGTTTAAACATGATATTTTCTGGAAAATGTAGTAAGATACCATTTTGGGAAGTGCACCATTATGGAGTTTCCTTCTTCTCATCTTGACTTATTGCACAGCATTTTTGTCTTTGTAATGACCCAAAGTGAATGATTTCATTTCATTATTATCACTTTCTATGTGATGATACCTGTATGTTCATCTATCCATCCATTTTTTAAACCTACTTTATCCTAAGCCAGGGTCGCAGGGGAGCTGGAGCCTATCCATTTTGATGAATAGTTATTGCTGTTTAAAAAGGAGCTACTGTAAATACAAAGCTCCTTTTGACTATAATGGCTGTGTTTCTGTGAAATCCTCTCTTATAATTAAACTACACAAAGTACTTAGTGTTGTCTGGGAGATTTCCTTGACAAAATATAAATAAGCAGGGTATAAATAAACAGGAAAAAAATGTCTTTTGGAGATTCAAAACGGTGTGAAAAGGTGCTATATAAGAACCCGACCCGACACAGACTGGACACGGAGGCACACGTAAAATAAACGAAGATTTATTTGTTTTTCTTCACCTGTGGGTGCACGTCTTCCCCGTGTCCTACAGGCAGTACACACTCTTTCTTCTCCTTTCTCCACCCAACTCTGGCTCCTCAAGTGGTGGCTGCTGGCCCCTTTTATAGTTCACCCAGAAGTGCTCCAGATGCTTGTAACAGGTGTCTGGTGACACTTATAGTTAATCTAACTTAGACACCATTTAAATATCCGACTACACCACCCAGTTTTATTAAGAGACTGGGAACTCCTGAAATTTACCAATAATAGCACACAGGTTTCTTTAAATTGGGTGGTGAGTAAACACACAATGAAAGACACAACAGTAATTTCAGAAAAAAGCAACAGTAAGTTCTATTACACAAGACAATATAAGGTACATTAAAAAGATAAACGAACATAACAAAATCTAAACATATCAGGAATTAATTTCCTTTTTGAAAAGAAAAATACACAGTCCACACTCTAAAAGTCCATTAAAAACAAGAATCGGAGGATACCACCTTTAGTGGTGCAGAGTCCAGTTTGCGCACTGTGTTACCACAACACTTAATCGTTCAACTGTCCACGGATGCACTCTGTTTGCCAGACACTCGTTTCCCAACAGAAGTTTTGTCAAACCGTTGAATCCTTGTCAGCGTCTCTTCGTCGTTCCTTTTTTTCCACTCTGGCTCCTTGTGTTGCTGTGACCTAGGCACGCCTCATTTCTCGTCTGCCAGCTTTGCTTGGTCCTCTCATGCAGCTTCCCTCTCTTGCTGGACCCACAACTGGCGTCTCCTTGTAGAGCTGTCTCTTCCTCCCTGGAAGTAAATGTTGCCGTCCTTGTGCCTCATGTCGTGCCAGCCACATACCCTCGTCTGCCTACGAGCCCCTGTGCTCTGTCCGAATGTCTTGGCAGCATTCTCAGCGGACTGTTCCCCTCTGCCTTGTGCTGCCCAGGAGTTTAAATCTCCTTCAGTCCCTGCTGTTGTCAGTCCTGGACAATCAGTTTAATCATGGGCACATCTACATTTCCTGGGTTTAACAATTAATGAAAACACAAGTTAACAAAATGTATTGTTACCAACCATTAATGAGTACAGATCTGCTGATTAGAAGCCAGCATTGTCAAACATGTTAATTTCAGATAAATACAGACATCCTCCAAGGAAGCAGCAGTTCTTTTATCACAATTTGGTATTTGTTTGTAATCTCAACCAGTCAGACTTCAAAGCGGTGACTCCTTTGCAAGACAGCAAATACCTACACAGACAACCCTGACACAATCAGTAACTGGATTATCCAGGAAATCGAAAAACAAGGTCCCCTTCTGACATTGATTGCCGAGTTCCGGCTGCACTTCTGTGTATGGTGAAAACACTGCCCACAAGGGCTCAGGAGTTCCAGCTGCAGCCCCCCTGGCGGCATCTGCGGGAGCCAACAGGGCTACCCCCAACTCCAATTCCCATGGTGCCTTGCGGGAAACCAAGGCACCGCTCCAACCTAGGGGGTGGCCATCTAGCGTCCAGGGGGAGGTATTGCACCGTCCTTGGCTGCTCCCCCCAAGCATATAACGAAGGGGCGTCCCAGCCGGGGTCCATGACCGGCCATCCGCCACAATGGCTAAACACATCCTACATTAAGATAAAAAGACATAATCTTGGACAAAAACTGTAATCCAGTGAGACAATTAAAATGTTAGCTAAATTAGTTGTAGAGAAAAAACTGCATGTACCTTTGATCTGTGAAAAGATTGTGCTTTAGTTGCAACAAAACCTTTGCTTATGCAGAAGACATCCTTCCATCAGCCCCATCGCACTCCTAATGCCTGAGAAAAACTGCAGTCTCCACATTGGCACTGGTTTTTGGGTTTCCTGGCCCATTATAACCCCTCTCACCCCAATACAATAGATAGATAGATAGATAGATAGATAGATAGATAGATAGATAGATAGATAGATAGATAGATAGATAGATAGATAGATATACTTTATTTGTACCCAAGGGGAAATTAAATCATTACAGATGCACAAGTGAAGAAAAAAAATATATGTATATATATATGTTCTTATATAATACACTACCGTGGCTGTCCGATTGTCTATTCAGGATATTAAATCACCTGTAGCTCGCAAACCGTTTGACTTATTGACTTGAAATTTGGTACACATATACTACGTGAGGTCTACTATCTGCTTTCGGGGTGAGGATTGACCTCCAAGGTTATTCCTCTTTTTATTTTTATTTCATTTTATTTAGAATCAACTCTCAGCAGTGGCCAGCAGGGTGGCCGTGCAGTGCATGCGTAAGGGCGCCGTTCTCATCCCTACCACCTTCGCCGTCACTTCCCCTACCTCTTCATATCTTAAATCATTCTTGAGGCAGATTGAAGACTTAAGTGCCAGCTTAAATGAAAAATTAAGAAAAACATACTAAGTAATTACAACATAAAAACTGACTTAATCAGTTTTAACACAAAAAGATGCCAAGAAAGAAGAGAAGAAGCGGGCTGCTAGGGTGGAGAAAAGAAGTGCTGCTTGGGAAGTAGCAAGCTCATCAACCTCTCAGCAAATGAATGCTAAATGTACAGTGAAAGAGTATGAAAACAATGACTGCTCAAGTCAAGTGTATTCACTGCACGCATTCAGTGTGCCATAACTGATATATATATATATATATATATATATATATATATATATATATATATATATATATATATATATATATATATATATATATATAAACAGAAAACAACCCCCAAACACACATAAGAACTTCTGGGTAGAATAATGAAGAGCTGCTGCTGTCAGTAAACACACTTTCTGGTGGCAGAAAGCTGGTCATACATGTCCAGATCTACCACAAGTTGACATTTAAATGCATTAACATTTGAATACAGCAGGTCCAGCTTGCTCGGTTCACAAAAAGGATAGATAGATAGATAGATAGATAGATAGATAGATAGATAGATAGATAGATAGATAGATAGATAGATAGATAGATAGATAGATAGAGTTAGGTCCATAAATATTTGGACAGAGACAACTTTTTTCTAATTTTAGTTCTGTACATTACCACAATTAATTTTAAATGAAACAACTCAGATGCAGTTGAAGTGCAGACTTTCAGCTTTAATTCAGTGGGGTGAACAAAACGATTGAGTGTTAAAAAAATGCTTTAGTTGCCTCACATTTTTATACAATCGTTTTGTTCACCCCACTGAATTAAAGTTGAAAGTCTGCGTTTCAACTGCATCTGAGTTGTTTCATTTAAAATTCATTCTGGTAATGTACAGAACCAAAATTAGAAAAAAACTGTCTCTGTCCAAATATTTATGGTCCTACCTGTAGATAGAACATGCAGTTAGAAGAATATTCCATCTGTTTCACACAAAGTTGATTATATTTTAAGATGGGCTAATGGCAACACACATTCAAAATATTGTGAATATCAGTTCAACCATTTTTGGATGATTGAAGAACAAACAACAGACATTCAAACATTGTACTATTTTATGTATATAAATAGAAGCATAAATATAGTAGGAATTCAACTCTGAAGGAAAATAGAATCCTAAGATCCTGTAAATAAATGTTGGCAAGGTTTTTTTTTGCTCATGAAGAGAAATTTCCTACTCACTATAATATACCATGATCTTGTTTGTTCGTTTGAAGGTAAAAGCAACTCTAGACTTTCCACTCTCTTCCTTGTTTTGGTTTGTCACATCTTGACAATCCACAACATTTTCTTCCCTTACAGTCTTTTTTATTTTATTTTTCTGTCTCTGACTTAGTTTCTTAATCTAGCTCTTCCATCTACTCCATGTGTCCTGCATCTAGGTATTTGTGTAGTAGATTCTGCTCTCTTCAGTTTTTGCAAGTGTTTCTTCTGGTTTGTTGCTCTTTCTCTCTTGAACTCACTCTCCTGGGGCCTCATGTATAAACGGTGCGTACGCACAGAAATGTTGCGTACGAACCTTTCCACGCTCAAATCGCGATGTATAAAACCTAAACTTGGCGTAAAGCCACGCACATTTCCACGGTAACTCATTCCTTGGCGTACGCAATTTATCCGCCCGGTTTTGCAGACTGGCGGCACCCAGCGTCAAAGCAGTGCTACTGTTCCTGTGTGATCACCCTTTCATTCTTAAATCCACATTCCTGGCGCGGCTTTATAAATACACTGAAATTAACTGCATATTGTTTATTAGTGTAATGCATCTGATTGTAATTAACCTGTAGCAATATAATGGTCCAGGGAATAGCCATAGTATTCCAAATACCATAACTGCTTTAGCGTTGTTATTCTCACTGCATGTTCTTTCAGCTGATCCCGTTAAGGGTTGCCACAGCAGATCATCTTTTTCCACATTACTCTTACTGCACCACTCGGAGTATTTTATATCACTGTATCTGAGTGGGAAATCACAGCAGCAGCTGATTGGGAAGAGAATTATCGATACACAGCATGAAGCAGATGCTGCCTGAGCCACAGCAAACGCTTTAGTCCCTGTACGGACTTCGCGGTTTAGAAACAGTTTCATCCCAAGAACTCTAAACACACTAAATCAGTCCATCAAGTGCTCCTTGTAGAAATATTTGGACTTATAAGTACAATTACCCCACTGTAAACTTGCACTACAGTTATAATATTGCACAACCTGCGCCACTTTATAAAGCGTGTATTTACATGTGATGACGGTATTCATTTCTAAGACGAAATGCAGCAAAACATGTTGATTATATTATACAGATAAAACTTTAACTTCATTTAAATAATCTGTATTGTTTATAATTAAACATGTGAGGACACGATGCCGCAGCGCTAGCTAGTTCAGTAATTGTTCCTGCCTTGCGCTGTATTCTTGCTCGTGCTGACGCGACACTGGAAAGATAGACGGATATAATAATTAAACACGTACTACTAAGATATTTCAGTGTTCCTTAAAAGTTTTGAAGAATCGAAGTTCTAAGCTTACAGATGGCTTCACGTCTATTACATAGCTTATTGTGTGGCGATTGAGTTTTTGGAGAAAGAAAAGTAAGGACAGGAATTGGAGGTTAGTACGTTTGAAAGTGACAGTACTGCTGTGATAAATTATTTCATTGAAGGTCACGCATGGCGCAGCAAGCCTCTTGCGTGAGACATGAACAAGCACTGCGCCACCGTGTTCCCATGTTTAATAACATGCTTTCATTCCTATCATCATGAAAAAGATATCACGTATACATCTCAGTATTTTAATTATTCAGAGAGCTGTAATATCAAGAATGTAATGTTGTCCTGTCGGAGAAAGAGAAAGCCCGTTTAAAAAGCAGGTAGTGATTCATACACATAGAGCACATAGAAGATCAAATACAGAACAAAGCATTTAACATGCCACTTTAGTTACAATGGGATTTGAGAAACTAGTAAATTAAACGATTTTAAGATGAAGTTTATAATGTTCTACTTTAATGGCAAAATAAACTACGTGATTAAAGTGGAAATTTCGAGATTAAAGTTGACATTTCGTGCTTTTTTCCCCACTGTGTGCCTTTTTTTTGTCTGTACCCTAATAAGCTTTCATATGACACTCAGACGGTGGGCTACGAGTTGCCTTTTCACGCTGACTTTGATATGTGACAACATCTTTTTTATTTCGGCACTGTGCGACTTTGTGAAGTTGAGCCTTCGAGTTTCTCCGACACTCTGTCACTCGATCAGCTTCATTTTGTTGATTATACCACTGTTTAAGCCAACAAATAGTACGTTTTTCCTTTGCCTCCACTTGGTATTTGCTGAAATTCTTATATTTTCCCCTGTGCTTTTCCCATTGTCTTTTCACAGAAGGCTATTTATATTGATTTGCATATTCAAAGAGGCGTAATTCTGGGAGGAGTTGGGGCGGGACAGAAGGCGCGTGCACGTGCGTTACTTTTCACGCAAATCGGGATTTATGTAGTGGAAGAGCGTGAAAGTATGCGTGCGCACAGATTCCTGCATCTGGATTTTTCTGTGCGTACGCACAATCCCGCTTTTGTGCTTACGCCATGTTATAGTGTGAGTTCTACGCACGGCGTTATACATGAGGCCCCTGGTCTCTTCACAACTCCATAGCTTTTTCATTATTTCCTTTCATTAACATTTTCCAGCAGGCACTCCTACCTTGCATTGATACAAACTTGAATGTCTAGCTTTGAAACATCCACTAAAACGGATTGATCTGCTCTTTAATGCTACTTTCTGTATCCCTTTTGCCATGTTTCATGTGAAATAGTTTTATTTTGCAATTTTAAAAATCCTCACATGCTTCCAGCTTAGATTTGTTATATATACCTGCTTAATCCTCCTTCATGAATCTGTCAGTCCTCTTTTTTCCTGAACATTAGTAAACACGTTGTGAAGGTGCATGCAGTAAATGGTGCTATATAAAGACTGATCAAGTGATGTGTACATAGATGCTGCACTTTATGCACATACTGTATAATTGTTACATTTGCAAAATTATTAACACAAATAAAAATTATTATTATTATTATGGAGTGCTGACATGTTTAGATACATGTTTCTTTATTTCTTGACAAGTCACATTATTGTCAAGCCACATCTCCTGAGGGTAACTGAGAATTTATGCAAAAATATTTGCATCCTTTTCTAAATTTAGGGTAAAAAAGCACCAAACTGACACTTATGGAAAAATGATATTATCTTTATGTGTAGATATGAATCATCAGTATTATGTGGATTCTTATATGCATTAAATTAAACAAGAAAACAATGAATGCCAGCTATGCTAATTTCTAATGAGCTTAAACAGTACAATTTAATTTATAAAAAAAATGCAACTGATTTCTGTGACCTTATTAAGTATGCTGAAATTATTAAAATCAATGCTTTTTGGAAGATATATCAATATTTCAGAGACCTAATGTAGCTTGCATATAATATTTCATCAGCAACATGTATAAAGCAAGAAACATAAAGCAAATCATCACTTACATTGATTTCGCATTTCTGTAAACAGGAGGCACCGAAATAAGCGAAAAACACTTATTTGTGCACAATCTGAATAGTTATCTCCGTCAAAGGAATTAATGAGGGTCTAATTGACGCCATATGTTTAAAGTTGTATTTGTCTATAAAATTCTGTTCACCTCCCTTCTTTTCATTGTAAGTTTAATTACCTCCACAGACAAGATAATCAATAGGAAAAAAATCTGAGGCTTGAATAGCAAGCATGAAGTATCCAAGTCCAATCCCATGGGTATTTCTTGACAGCAAGCTGGGATCAGGAAGATTATTCTCTCCATGCAATAAGATGCAAGGCTAAAACAAAGACTGCAGGAATTCCTGGTTCTCTTTATTTCTATGGAAACCGAGAGTAGAAGAGAACTAAAGGTGTTGTGTAAGTGTAGAACAATTAATTTCAGGTGACACTTGTGTTTTGGGTGAGCAGCCTTATTTTCACTTAGTCAAGACTGTTGTCTGCACAAACGAAACCTTTTGTTCTTCAAAATCTTTAAAAGTCACCTGCAGTACTCTGCAATTTAAAATGACTAGCAACTTCTCTAAACTAAAAACAGAAAAAAAACGTTGCATTTGTTTGAAAGTATATTAAGCATATGTGTAAATGAGAAACATAAGCATATCAGGTCTTTAAGGCTCAACTATGAATTTTCATGTTATATGGTTTTGCATTTTTTAAAGAAGCATCACTAAAATGGGATTTTATGTTTCTTGAGATTAACCTACACTATGTGGTGTAACAACGTCTTTAAAATGGATATGACGTTTTCTGCATAAGAATCAATTCTTTTAAAACTACTTCATCATTTTAGCGCTCATTAGGCTAATTTACAGTGCTCTGGCTCCAAGATTGATTCAGGTCTGAGGTTCCTCCCACGTGAAATTGACAAACATAAATGTTTTTCCTCCCAAGGATTACCACAATCCACAAATGACACATCTCTTCATTTCCTCAAAGCAATGTACAGTAGGTGTAGGTGAAACCCGTTATGGTAAAAAAAAATCTATATCCACTACCTAAAAGACCAGCAACGTCCATTAACTGACATTTTCAGAGAAGGCACATTACGTAACGACAGAGTACTAGGATGCTGGTACACATGTGTATGAATTCCTTCCTGCACCTTTTATTGTATGTTGTATGTTGTTCCTGCGGTGGGCTGGTGCCCTGCCCGGGATTTGTTCCTGCCTTGCGCCCTGTGTTGGCTGGGATTGGCTCCAGCAGACCCCTGTGACCCTGTGTTAGGATATAACGGGTTGGAAAATTACTGAC
Source organism: Erpetoichthys calabaricus (assembly GCF_900747795.2). Taxonomy (NCBI): domain Eukaryota; kingdom Metazoa; phylum Chordata; class Cladistia; order Polypteriformes; family Polypteridae; genus Erpetoichthys; species Erpetoichthys calabaricus. Next base: position 97,972,657 of record NC_041408.2, read on the forward strand.
TGACTGACCTTTGTCTTTCCATGTATCCAACTTCTGACATGCTTCTTTTCTTCTTGGTGTGGCAGAAGCGCTTGGTTGGCGCCGACCCGACACAGACTGACACCGGAGGCACAGGTCAAAAGAAACAAAAATATTTATTTTTGTAGTCTTCAGCCATGGGGCACGTCTTCTCCGTGTCCCACACGCCCTTCATAGTCCCCAAAGCACACAGAAATCAAAAACACCCCAAAAATCACTCCTCTTCCTCCACTCCTCCCAGACAGCTTTGTCCTCCTTCTCCCGACTTTGGCGCCTCGAGTAGTGGCTGTAGACTCCTCTTATAGCCCATCTGGAAGTGCTTCAGGTGGTAATTAACCTAATTCAGGCTGCACTTCTGGGCGTGGCTGCATTCAGCCCACACAGGCTCGTTAAGCCGTGCAGCTCCTCCTGGCGGTGCCCATGGAGCCCAACAGGGATGACCTCCAGTGTTCCAAGAAAGTGGCCCTGATGCAACCCAGGGGGGCTGCCACCAAGAAGTTTGCATCCCATGGCTGCTCCCCCAGATCCAGTGTCAAAGGGGCATCCAGGCCGGGCATGTCTCCCTGCCGTCTGCCACAGTGCCCCTCCCTCAGCTGAGCCCTGTGGGGCACAGCGGCTCGTCCCGCAAGGCCTGGTCTCCTCCAGGATGGGGAGTTGGCGTCCTTGGGTCCATGGCTCTGTCCTGCAATGACACAAGAAAAAGACCAAGAGGTGCTGCCCTGATGCCCGCATCCTCCGGGTGTCCTCCATGAACAGCACCTTCAGCCGTGGCCACAGCGGTTGCACTCAAAGCAATGCCGCTCCCCTCTGGTGTGATCCCGGCATGACTGTTTGGAGGCCCCTTCTTTTTCCGGGGTCTCTTCTTGTTTTGGATGCAACAACGGTCTGGGTCCTCTTATGGTAGAAGGGAGACTCCTTGCCATCTCTGCACCTTTAGACGTCCGTGAGACCGATGCAGGCAAGTGGGCTGAGACCGTTTGGCAGCCGGCACTTTTCAGCCGGCTGCTGGCACACACCTCACTCAGTCCCACCCCAGCTGCACGCTCAGTCATCACTGCAGCATCACGTGTCGGAGGTGCGGCTACTCGGCACACAGAACCAATCAATACCGCGGTCCTTTTGCTCGTCCCTTCCATATACTGTACTGTACAGGCGTCACTCACCTGTACTGCTGCGTCAGTATGGCCGGAGAATCCAGCGTCGCGCCTCCTCGGCCATTGTGTTATAGCCCTTAGGGGCGTGCCGACCTTCCTCTCCAGCCTCTTGAGCGTCTCATGGAGCAGTCCCAGAGCCTGAAACAAAGACTTCCGGGTGTGGCTGCATTCAGCCCACACAGAGCCAGATCGAATGTTATTTACCTTTATTTATTTACTTACTTCCGACAGCGTAAAGTTACAAGTAGAGTGCAGAGATTCCCATGTACATATACAAAGTACAGTGATGGCAAAAGTGTATTCTTGCTCCGATGTAGAACTGTTGTCATATTCTGAGTTGACCTCTGTTATAGTGCGTCTATGTGAAAACAGCAGTGTCAAAAGCAGGGGGGGTGTTGGGATCATGAACGCGGCTGAGAGAATAAAACTGAATAAAAAAAAACAAAAACAAAGATAACCTTTACAGGTATCATAAATTACACCGGCTGTTACAGACTGGAATCAAATGTATGTTTTTATTCTAAAATAGTAAGACTATGTGCAGCTCACTTCTCAAACAGACTCGAACCCGTGAAGTTTTGATTACCAGTCTACAGTTGATACCATTGCACCACCGAAGCGACTGTAGCAAATGTGTGTCAATGTCGCACCCTAACGTGGGTTCTTTTTCTGCAGTTATATTCTTAAATAGAAGCGCACTTGTTCTATTATATTTGTACCTTTTGTGAAAGTGTTTCTTTGATATTTGGAATTCAGGCTTCACACATTATACACTTCATGTCTACATTTTCTCAATTATCACTAAAACATGAAAAACGTTTCTGTTTTAACAATGTGTTTACATAGATCGTTGTAGGCACAGAACACACATGAAATGCAAGTGTACCAAATAATGATATAGTATTTATAAAAGGTGTCATTTTGCTTGACTTCTCTATACAACTCTAAGCAACTGACACGCAGGTAAACAGACTTGAGCTGAGAAAACTGCAGGGTTGGGGGATGTGATAGCAGGCTGCTTGCTGTTTGCTGCTTATCCACACATTTACAGGACAAAAGACGCTGACGGAGAGGTGAGAAGTGATTTAAGGTGGGATGGATCTACGAGTTTTTCGTAGGCTCTGGTAATTCTAGTGTTAAACTGACACTTAGTTCCAGTGTCAAACTCGTAAGTGACAGGGTTGCCTTCAATGCTCATTTTCACTTCAAAAGGTTTCACTTGTTTTAGGTTATTGCTAGTGATGTTGTACAAGGAAAATGTCTGCTCTGTTTGCTACTTATTTTTCTCTTCTTCATTTATTGTATGTGCACAGTGGCTGTTTAAGTTTTCCCCAACTGGCTTTTTCTAATTTTTACAGGTGTTTGCTGATTGATTTCCATGGTATACCCATTGCTGCCTTCGTAGACAACTGGCCTTAGCCAAGGTAAGAGTGGCTCAGAGATCCATTCATTGATAGTTTGGGATCTTTGTGAGTTCATGTAAAATTGTAAACTTTGCTTTGTAGAGATGTGTTGAACGTAGGATGGTACCTCCTGAAAGAACTGATTATTGTCCCAAAGACAAATTTGGTATAGTTTTGGTAAACCACAGACTTGTAGAAATGGCTTTGAATATTTTTCAATATTTTTTTCCTCAGGATTTGCAAGAATTTAAATTAATTGATATGTCTGAAGATCCTGCTTGGTAACAACCGTTTTCTGATAGAAGAGACTGAGTTTTATTATCCAGTACTGGCTGAAACCCTTCCTAGGTTACAACCAAAATATTCAAACAGCTTACCATAACTTTAGTTGGGTAATTCCCTGAATCAGGGGTCGGCAACATACAGCATGCATACCCAGCGTGGCACGTCGAACGATTTTCAATGGCTCTCTGACTGAAATGAAATATAGTAATAAAAATTATATTTTAATTACAGCGCCCACGTTCGCACCTTCACCTACATTTTGCCTATGCGACTCACATGTAAATGAAAAGCATGTGTTCAGTGCAGGCTGTGGTACGATAAAACAAACCTCGTTATTATATTTTAATCACAGCACATGTGTTCGCACTCTGTGTCCCCACCTATGTTTTGCACATGCAACTCAAATGTAAAGGGAAACCATTTGTTCAGTGCAGGCTGTGATACTTTAAAACAAACCACTTATTAAGTAGTATACTGCCCTAAAATGACTCATAAAAGACAAAAACTTGATTTTTGCTCTTTTCAAGACTCTTGGACAAATGAATATGGATTTGTACAACAAAAGGATCGTGCTGCATTTGTGTTATGCTGTGAATTTGTCATGTGTCGGACATCAAGTGTACAAGGACATTATCAAATCAAACATCAGTCCACGTTTAAAAACTCTGATGAGAAAAGTGAAGCTATAAAAAGGGCTGTTTCTGGCATTAAGAAACAAACTGTAGATACTCGCGTATAAGCCGAAAAATGTATGCCTTAAAATTCATTCAAAAAAACAGGGTCGACTTATCCGCGGGGCCACACAATTGTCCATAGAATTTGGGTAATGACATTGTACACTCAACACTTCACGGTGTTAAGTCACCGGTCATCGGCCGTTTCCCATGGTCTTTGAAATAATTATAAGCCAGCAATACTATTGCTAATTAGCTAGTTTTTTCTAATTTCATTAAATAATTCTTTAAACTGTGATATACTTGAATTTGAGCATTAGCTTTTGCAGGTTTTGGATAACAAACATACCATTAGCTGCCACGTGCAACCAGATTTGGAATCAAAAGAACCAAGGCAGCCCCGCAATTCAAAAAATTTCTCTACCTACCTGTTTGTCTCGTCTGACAGTAGCTGAAAAGTAGCATCAGGAGAGAGCAGCCTGAAGTAGTCCATCAGTGGGTGATCTATCGTGTCCAACAGCAAGCCATGCTGTCTTGTGAAGTCCGGTAGCCAGTTCAGCTCCCACGGATCAATGTCTGGGTATTCCTCCCACGCGAACCTTGCCGTAGGTGCATCGGCTGTGCGAATGCGTTCAGCTGGCAGCCGATCAGCTGGCGCGGCATCGGCTGGTGTCCAATCAGCTGATGCCGGCTTCTCACTCTCTTGCTTGATTCCTGATCACTGTCAATAAAATCCGATTCTGAAAAATCAGAGTCCGACTCAGCGATAATGTGCAAAACATCGTCTGCCGAGTGTTTTCTTTTCTGCACTCGCTTCGCTCCCTTGTGACATATCGACACCATCTTGCCTTTGTTTACATTTGTTTACATTTCGCAACTCACGCACACACAAGGATTAGTTGCCGAGTCAACGAGTCTAGCATTCCTCCAAGCACAGAGGGAATGCCTGTGACGTGACAGTGAGTTTTGTCGCCATTAACAGCTGATTGTCGCCCTCTATCTCTGATAGCTGTCAAGTTTTACCCTCAACTTATACGCGGGTCATAACAAATTTCGTATAATTTTTGGCTTAAAAGTACACTCGACTTATCTGCGAGATCGACTAATACGCAAGAATCTACGGGTACTTATTTTAGTCAAATAATTGGAACAAAAAATAAAGCCACTGAATGTAGTTATACAATTATTCACATTAATTGATTAATAGCTCTGATTAAAAATAAAGAATGATTAATCATATTAGAATTCTTGATAATTTTTTCTTATTCATACTATGTATTTTGTATTGAAAAACTTGTAATTTATAATTTGTAATGCAATTTTTAATAAATGTGTTAAAAATTTAAATTTGACAAAACATTCTTTTAACATATGATCCTATGTATTTTAAAATATTGAATGACCAATAGTATCAGATCCAGTTATAATGGGCTTCAAAAATATGCCCATTATAAATGGACAAATTTTGATTCTATATATAACAACATTGGTAGAATTATATCGGCACACTGAAAAACATTGTAACATAGGTTTGGCACGACACCGCTGAAAGGTTGCTGACCCCTGCCCTAGATGATATCTGTTTATGCCAAAAAGATGACACATCAAACAAATCAAAGAAGCACTTTATTTTCCTTTTTTGATTCTCAGACTAAATCATGTCTATGATTCACTGTACATACTCCATTTGCAAAAACAAAAAAAAGTATATAAGAAATTATACTGAAAGTTGATTTTGTAAGTTACATCTGACAAAGGTGTCAGCCAAATGTACAACAAACATATCCATCCATCCATCCATCCATTTTCCAACCCACTGAATCCGAACACAGGGTCATGGGGGTCTGCTGGAGCCAATCCCAGCCAACACAGGGCACAAGGCAGGAACCAATCCTGGGCAGGGTGCCAACCCACCGCAGGACACACACAAACACACCCACACACCAAGCACACACTAGGGCCAATTTAGAATCAGCAATCCACCTAACCTGCATGTCTTTGGACTGTGGGAGGAAACCGGAGCGCCCGGAGGAAACCCACGCAGACACGGGGAGAACATGCAAACTCCACGCAGGGAGGACCCGGGAAGCGAACCCAGGTCCCCAGGTCTACCAACTGTGAGGCAGCAGCGCTACCCACTGCGCCACCATGCCGCCCACAACAAACATATCAAATTGATAAATCAAATCACAAAAAGATAACATTTATTGTGTTAAATGAGCAAAATTACATAGGTGTAACATATTTTTTTATTCAACTGTATATTGGTAAATTGATTTTAAAACATTTATTCTAATTCCAGTCACACTGATCGATTGGAAGCTTTGCTAGAAATTCCTGGATTCTACGAGAATAAAGCTATTAGTTCATTCATTCTTACAGCAGATGCTTTTATTGTACATTGCATGCAATTATTCAAGTGGCAAAAGGAAATACGACAAGTGCATCTTTTATCCTTTCTTATTTTGTGTTTGGAAAATATGTGGCATTCCAATTCTTTGTTTTTAAGTGATTGGACTGTGTTGAATACAGGGCAGGTGGGTTTAGTGGCACTAGAAGGAGAGAGCCATTTTAGTGTGTGAATAATAATGGGAAGGGCCCAGGCACAGAAAAAAAAGAGTTGAAAGGAGAAAGAAAAAGCAGAAACTAGCAGATGTTTAATGGGAGTAAAAACAGGAGATGGATCAACAGCAGTCAGAGGAAAATGGGAAAGAGACATGACAGAGCAGCCTTTAAAAGAACTTAACACTGGGCCCCATTGCATTATTCAAAAGATGTGCCTCTGACTCCAACAGCTGCAGTTTACTAATGAAAAAACCATAAACATTGCGAACAAGATAAGGTAAAAGCACATCCGGCAGGTAAGATAACCATTTGTTCATTAGTTTACAATACTACATTAAACCGAATACAGGTCTACAGCATATGCTCTGCAAATTGAATTACACGTCTTTATCCTTCTTAAATAATTTATCTTCAGCTTTCGGCCCTAATTTTATTTCCATCTGAAAATAAAAGAGGAAAATACTTGAAAATGTAGACTGGAAAACAAAACTTTTAGCTGTTTTTTGAGTAGGGTTGGTTCTAGTATTGCTCTATATGCTGATGGGATGGGCTCCAGCGCCCAGTGGCCTTAAATTTGATTAACTGGGTCAGAAAATGGATGGAAGGATGGACAGTTGTTATGTGATGAAAAAAAAAATCGAACATCCATCTGCCATGAACATGTTGTTTTTTCTGATTTACAAAATCCAACATTAATTGGTGGTCAAGACCTTTGGGCCTGCTCTTTAATCATTTATGCAGTGATCTGTTTATCAGTCAATTGGTGTAATTAAGAACATCAAGCGATAATAATGTTTAAATTCTAAACCAGTAGCTTTCAATGCACTTTTAATAATATATGCTACTGCACTGTTCTTTATTTGAGGTGACTATCTTTTCTCACACAAGGGATTTCTAACTACTGTTCATTACATGAATCATGAAAATAGCTGAACTAAAAAAAAAAAATTAAATGGCATACAGAACAATGTGATTTGCATTGTAATGCTCAATATGTAAAATGAAGCAATGGATATATAAGGCCAATAATTTAATATAAGCAGGATTAAAATAAAATCTGTAAGTGACAGACATCCGTTGATCATGATGATTTATTGCCATTGCTGTTCCGCTCGACTTCGGCTCACTCAAACATTCTCTGGATTGAGTGGTTATAGAAAATTGATAGACAGATATATACTGAATGTTAATAGAAAGAGAGAAATCTGGTAGCTAAAATGAAAAGAATAAACATGTATGTAAATGTTAAATATATGTATTTACTAACATCTTCTTTCCTGTTTTGTTAAAAACTTGCTAAAAATCAATTAAATTTTCATAGATTATAGTATATAATGTTTAAATAGTGAACTAAATCCTGTGCATAATGTGGAAAAAGATCAATTGTCTCAGACAGGGTGTCTTTATATATCACTGTGCATAAAAGATACTCCTTAGCACTGGCCAGCGAACATTAAATGGAAGATTACTTTGTGCCTGTAACAGGCTTATCCAAAGGTGTCATGTTCCTTGAATTACTTCTCTGATTCATGCCGATGAAAGCAGGATTGGAAATTAAGGCAACATGCTGATGATTACTGGTAAATGTAAGTCAGCTCATTTTATTACTCAGGCTCAGCTGCCGAAAGGTTCTCCTGTATAAATTTCCATTTAGCATAAAGCATATTTACTGGCGAAATAACCAACGGACCAGACTTAAGGTTAACCCTGTCTTGTGCCCTTCTATGAAAGTAGAAAATATCTTACATGTATATATCTTATATTTTAATAACTTTACATGAAAAACAGAAATCTTGTGCAAAATCACAAAGTACTGCTTTAATTTTAAACACTATTATGATTCATCTGTTCATTTTTGTAAATGTTGCCCTTCATGTCAGGTTACAGTGTAGAAATTCCTTTAAAACTGTTAACACAACACCTTGTGGCAATTATTAGACATTTTAACAAAGTGAGAAAATATAAAAAAAAACGTAGTATTAGGCTAACAAATACCAGGTTCTGTACTTCATGTCAGGTTTTTTTTAACAAACTAATGAGATGTTAGTCGACTTCATTTAATTAAACAATTTGATTCAGCTGGTAATCATTCAATTGATAGGATTCAGGCTTAATTTATACCACTAGTTGCACTAACCTAAGCCATAAAAGAGAAGAGCAAGGTGAGTGAGGCAACAGCATATCACACAGCTGGTATGTAAAGTAAAAATACAAATAAATAAATAAATAAATAAATGCTTTGTAGCCTAAGTTGGTTGTGCCAGAGATTTAACAACCTTGGCAGGCTAGCTTGCTGAATGTGCCTAAAATGAAGACCTTATAATTGAGTTAAAAGAGCTTGATTTGCTCCCTAGGTCCTACATGGCCAGAAGTGAGAGCCTGCCAAAAGCAACTGGCAAATATTGAGCGGAAAGTAAGCTGCTTAGTGCTATGAAATTAACAATATTGCAGAGTAGAAAACATATATAAAAAGTTTAAAACAGAGAAACAAATACTACAAATTGCAAAGAATGCCAAAAGTCTGGAGTCTGACTTTTCTAACATCTATCAGAAAATCTGAAGATCATACCATGTCCTCAGACCTCATTAAACAGGCAAAACTAACAGCCATATTTAATGACAGCAAACACAATGGTCACAAAATTGCCTAGAAACAATGAAAACATGTGCATTGAAATGGACAGAATATATTTATAGAAATTTGAAAAACTAATGACATTTACATGCATTGCTGCAGTGTTGCAAAATCTGCAAAAATAAGCAAAAAGACACTTGTAAGTTAAAGACAGATGTGCCCTGCTAACTAAATAGTTTGTTTTCAGTCTCCTTTTGTTTTATATACGTTATAACAGTAAAACTGGAATATGAATATGAATGCATACATATATCAATGTATGACATACCATGAACACTATTATCATTTGTTTGTAACAATGTCACATAGGGTTTAATTTCTGTTTTTTCTGTTATTGGTTAGTTGTCTGTCATTCCAGAATATTCTTGTATTGTGGAGCGTTTTTCATATGTGTGATTTGAAGATAAGGAGCTGGCTACTGTTGGTTGTGCTTTAGAGAGAAGACATCTTCTGGGTCGGAGAAGCATGTGCCCTCTGTTTGTTGTAGTAATGTGCAGATCTTAGAATATAAATTCTGTAAAGGGGAAGAAGAAGAGGTCAACACAAAGCATGAATTTGGGAACTCATCTTATTGGAAAAAAAATCTCAAAAACTGGCATGAGAAGTTGCTTAAAGCCCATTTGGGAAATTAAAAAACATCTTCCATTAAATTTGTTTAAAAAATATTTTGGTTGATAAAGTGCCCTGTGGAGTTTATAGTCCCTTCATTTCTGTGAGTAAAGATATTTTAAAAAGTGTGCAGAACCCCTATATTAATTTCCTCCAGTGTCTTGTGACAAAGCTTATCTAACTGTTAATATCAAACTTTCTATTTACCTTCAGAATTTTGGTTTGCTTATGTTGAAAATAATGAACTCCTTAGATATTTCCTTATAGCTCTGTACTGTAGTTCTCTAATACGTCTAATAGCTTTTCTCTGGAATTTATCAAGTGCAGTGATGTCGTTCTTCTAATATGGACAACGGACATTACATACAGCTTTGATTACATAAATTCCTAATCTTGAAAGTTAAATCTCTCCAATTTTTTTTAAATAATGGAATAGAGTTCCAATGGATTCAAAAAGATTCAGACACCTTCATTTTCTGCATACATTATTGTATTGCAGATTTAATTTTGAAATGGATGAGTATTTCATTTTGGCCCGTCAACCTATATTCAATAGCCCATAATGACAATGTGAAAACATGTTTTTGGATAGGTTTGCATTATTTCTGAACCCACTGTACCTTTTTTCAGTAGTAGTATATTGTGTCTTCACTCATCTACAACAGACAATGGACAATAGTATAAGTCTTGCTTCTGTCTTTTTATTTATTATTTTTGGTAAAAAACTGCACTTTTATTCTATAAAGTTCTTTTATTCTATTTTTTTAAGATTATCTTAGGTTAAATCTTTTTCACATTTGTTTAAGTTTCCTGTTCTGAAATATATTCATGTTTGCTCGTTCACACATCTAAAAGTTTGTGAAAATGCATACATAATGAACCTTGAATCCCACTGGTTCAGTAACATTGACAATCTGTTGTGATTGTTATACTATATAATGTGAAATTAGAGCTCTTTTTTCATATTATGACGTACAGTATGAGTTAAACAACATTCACCAATTGTTTTTTTTTTGCTTGCTATTTTTTACTTAGGATTGAATTTTACCTGCTTTTTCTTCTGCTACAAATATATATATATATGTAAACAAATAGAAAGTATCCTAATCCAGTATGTCGCCCTTGATAAAATCCTGTTCCAAATACACAATAACTTATTGACTTTTCCCAGTTTTTTTGGTAAAAAAAAACCTCTATACCATAACATCCCCATCGATAAGTGGCCTTTTTGAAATTATTATGAAGACTAGGGGGCTTTGCCCCCTGCTTGCTTCGCTCGCCAGCCCCATGTCCAGCGCCACGCACGCTAGCCCCTTTGCGATTCTGCCGCTCACATATGTGGATGTACAATTTAAACAGATTTTAATTTTTATGTGAAGTGTTACATTTGTATCCACACGACGTATAACTGCCCGTGATTGAATTTCGTTTGTTTCTCTCTATTAAATAAAATAACTTTTTTGAATGTTTGACTCAGAGAGTTGTTAATTGTCTTTGCAAAAGCTATTCTAATGGGAAACTGTTTTAATACAAATGGCATATCAAGATCTCCTTTGTTGTCTAATGTTATCTGTGGAAGATGTACTACATTACCTTTCTTGGACACAACCTTCTTTCTACAGTAATTCGTGTGGTGGAAGACCAGATGGTGTTAACGGTTATAGATATTCTTTGTGATATTGAAAGTTATTGTTTTCATCTTCTGCGCTATCACCACCAACTGTTTCAGCATAGTCTATTGATATGCATTTAACCATTTTGCCAAGTTACCGATAGACATTTTTGGCATAAATTCTATTGACTTCCTCGTTTCTAGGTGCTAGGATTGCCCGTGTACTCATTTTTACTGTTGATAAACCTTAGTGATGAAATTCTTCAATAAGATTTGGACATAATACATCTTCTTTAATTGGGAACTTAAAGTGAGGAACACGTTAAAATTTTGTCTTGTTTGAAAATGGTTGCCAGGAGGGCGCGACTTTTAAAAATACCATGGCAATATTCTCGTCTTGCGGGACTCGCGGGAATCTTTTCCAAAAAGTCTCATCTCCTAAAAAGTCTTGTCACGTTGAATTATTTTTTTATGTAATAGAGAGATGTTATTTTGGCAATGCCTCTATGTCTCTATCTTTGTGGCTTTCTCCTTAACCATTCCCACTTGGCTATAGATTCATTTTCCCTTTGAAGCTACCTTGCACAGATACTGTATGCAGATTTTCTAATACATATATAACTTCAGCCTTAACTGTCTTTCCTACAGAAGGTGCATCCACTTATGTTAGAGTTCTGTTCATCAGCAGGATTTAACTAGGGTTCTGTTATTGCTATAATGTCATGTCTGCATGCAGCTACTGTAGATGCAGTAAATATATATTTCAAATATTTTATTGCATAATTAAAACAGCCTACTGTTAGAAGATTACAATTTTTAATGTGCATTTTTTTCATATATTAAACATTATGCGTTATGCTGGTGTGACGTTTATGGTCTTGTACGTATTCATTAATATTGCATTCTAGCATAGTATTTGAATTATTAAACACAGTCTGTCCAATTATTACTTCTTCCTGTTCTCCCTGAATCTGACACCATAACCAAATTGTCTCTATTATCCATAGACATTTCGGTCACAGTGCCTATAAAAAGTATTCACCCTCTTGGAGGTTTCTGTATTTAATTGTTATACAACTTTGAATCACATTGGATTAAATTTGGCATTTTAAAGATTTACAACCAAAAAATACTTTTTAATGTCAGTGTGTAAATAGATCTATGCAAAGTGTAAATTAGTTACAAATATAAAACACTATATAATCGATTGCATTAGTTTTTATCCCATTAATATGACGCACCTAAATCATCACTTTTGCAGCCAATTGGTAGTAGACATCACATGATTAGTTCAATGGATATCACAGGGCTGTAGTCAAGGGGTTTCAGTTGATTGTAATATAAATGTAGCTTATCTAGAAGGGTAAACTTGTGGTGAGTCAGCATTGTAGAACCAATACACCACAGACAAAAAAACACACACACACACATACAGAAACCTAACACAACAGACAAACAAACAAGAGCACAAAACTCCAAGCAACTCTGTGGAAAAGGTAACTGCAAAGCACAAATCAGGGAATGGAAACAAGAAAGTACCCAAGTCTCTGAATATCCTTTGGAATCCACTTAAGAAATGGAATGGATTATGGCATAGCTGTATACCTAGTTATAGCAGGTTCTCCACAAAAACTGAGTGACAGTGCAAGAAGAAGACTATTAAAGGAGACCACCATTAGTCCTATGATAACTTTGAAGGAGTTACAAGGTGCAGTGGCTAGAAATTGGACAGACTGTACAGACAACAACAGTTTATATCTGATGAGATATAAATTGAGCTTTTTGGCCTTTAGACTAAATGCCATGTGTGATGTAAGCTAAGCACTGCACTTTATCAGAAATACACCATCCCCACTGGTGAAGCATGCTGTAGAGATGCTCCATTGCAGCAGGACTTGTGAGTGGAAAATGAATGGAATGAAATATTGGGAAATCTTGGTGGTACAACCTGATGCAGTCTGCAAGAAACCTGCACCTTCTGAGAAGATCTATAGTACCACAAGTCAACAACCACAAGCATAAAGCCAAAACTACACAGAGTGGCTGAGTCAGAGTAGAGATCTCAAATGAAAATTTATAACTGAACCCAGAAAATGACTGCTAACTCACGTTCCTCAACAGTCTAACGGGGGTTTAGCATTTTTGGGACAAAATTGCAGCATGTAAAGCTGATAGTGAGAGACCTGTCCACACAGACTCAAGGCTGCCAAAGGTACATTTACTAAATACTGATTTGAAGGGGGGACTTGTGTGATAAGCTATTTTGTGTTTTATATTTGTAATCAATTTTTCTTCTGTTGATAAATGTCAAAAAAGCCTAACTAAGTCCACTGTGATTCAATGTAGGCCGGTCTCTATCATAAAATTTTAGATGATGATTACTTGTTATACAGATATTGCCGATTAATGATGTAATTGTCTTTTTCTGCTCATTTTAGGTTTAGTGCACATCCTTCGAGTGACATGTTTTGAAACAGTCACCCATGCATAGCCCCTTATTGCAACTGGGTCAGTAGAAGCATGTTTCTTTGCATGTTTTTCTTATAATATTCTTATAATATGTCAGTAGAAGCATGTTTCTTTGAATGCTTTTCTTATAATATTTCATCTGTTGACTGAGGATGAGATTGTAGAATGACAATGCCTGATCAGTCTATTGTATTATTGTAGGCTGCCACAGCACAAAGCTTAGTGACTTCCAGATTTTTCCTGACAAGAATATTGAAAGTTGTTACATTTTGAACAGTGATGAACAGGCTAATGTCTTTCTTTTCTTTCTAGAAAATCATAGTCATTTTGCCTTTTTGCCATAAAGCTACTTGTACTGTGATGAACCTTCAGCCAACCAAATTCACCAAACATATCATGGCGGTTCGGTTCACTGCCGTATGTATCAGTCTGATAACCAGTTTGAATTGTTATTACTATTGCATGATTCAATTAATACCTCAGTTTCAGTTTGTTCTAAATCTGGCTTTGCAGCTTCTTGCTTGCGTGCCATTTTGTTTTAGTTGAAGGGTCCGCCCCACTCATCAATAATGATGAGTTACCTTAGAGTTGCAAAATGCATAGAAATAGTCATAATTTTTTCAGCATAATGTTGTTTTATTCACTAGATGGCAGCAGAATGCTGTCCTGAGAATTATTTGGACTTAGCACCATAAAGCAGACCATTACTGTCACCCTGAGTCTGACTCAGGCTTAACTATCATGACACAGAATTCCAAGCACAAGTAACGCTCAAGGTTTAATGCCAAGGTGGTTAAGTCAGGGCCATATGGGACTTGCTGTCCAAGTTTGTAGATAAATCCTAAAACCTTTTGCAATCATTTATTTTTCTTTCTGGTTTGATTAATTGTTGGCTAGGTTTTCCAAGACTTTGATTTTGGCTTGTGTATTTAATTTTGTTACAGTACATTTTGATTCCCACCTTTGACCCCTTTTGTCTTAGATAAGTGTGGGGCACTTGCACAGAGATCTGTGTGGCTGGGGAGTCCATTGTGACTTCATGGCTGCTTCTTAATAAGGTTTCACGTAGGTGGTTGGCCACTTACCATTGGAACAAAAAGGTTAATGGTGTTATCATTGCCACATCTCCATAAAGATTATTTATGACTACTGATATTTCCTTTTTGCTTATATGATTGATGTTCTTATTAAAGGTGGTATTTTTTTAATTAGGCTGAATTTAATTTCACACCAGGGAAGCATCATTTATATATTTTGCACTAGGACCCATAAAATGCAAACTATGTCACTGAAATAAGCCTGAGGGAAAATTTGAACCTATAACTCTGTAACTGGAAGCCGAAGCACAAGACTATCTGGCCTAAATATACCGTACATAAATAGTATTCTTCAAAACAGCATCTTGTTATAATTCTGAGACTGAATACATATGATAGTGTTTACCAAGTTGACAGAGTTACTGCATTAGTTTAGTCACGATGATGAATTCTGTGCTAGATAACCTACCTCTATGCATAAATGTCTCTTTTAAGAAAAGAAATTTCAAAAAAAGAAATGAGATAAAGGTTAGTTTTTGAAAAGCTGGGGGCCCTTTATTTCTTTTATATTCAGATTGCATTCCAACTTGAGCTAAAAAGCTTATAACTTACAACACATTGTTTAAATGATCTACACTCTATTACCAGAGCATGGTGAGGAATTCCACTAGCTGTCAGATGATATTGTTAAATTGGAAGATAAAAATCTATACCAAGTCATCTAGAAAATAGCTGTCAGCAAAAGAATGTGTTGTTCATTTAACAATAAATGTCAAATTAATGCATTCGTTATTTTCTAGTGACATGCGGCAAGTGCTTGCATTATGAGGTCACTGTACACGACTGCACAAAATAGGAGCTAAAGGTTGAAATGAATATACACTTGGAGGTTGGGTTGTCAGATATTATCACATTGTTTCCTCCAAACAAGAAAAAAAACAGTAATTTCCAGCTGAACAATTGTGAAGTACTTATTAGAAGCTGGCCTCTTTTCTGGTGTATAGAATCTTGTGCATGAGTAAACTGAAAACAACAATGTGAAGTGATCAGTAATTAGATTTATTCTTTGTGTATATTCAAAAATAAATGCATGACACTACTTACTCCCTTTTGTGTGAAATATGTATGAGCATAAAATTGCAAACCAATGTTGATGCTATTAATATTTTCATCCTCTTACTTACATTTTTTGCTGCAACAAAGTAGTTCACCAGCAAATATATGTCCTAGGAATAAATAGATACGCTACTGCAATAAAGGCAGACTCTGAGCCCAAGGGAATCCCACACTGGTGATTAAAGAATTCTTCAGAAGTTATTGTGGGTAATTGGGGACCACTAGGATCCAAAGGCCTCACTGTCAGTAATTGAAATGTGGTACTTTCCCATAACAGGTTTACAAGAACATAGAGACTATTGCTGCAGCACTTTGTGCAATGCAGAAACCATTTGGGATGGGATGGGGTGGGTCAGAATGGAATGCTACACTCATACTAGACCCGTCCAGACTCTATTGAATTTAATGATCACAGCTTTGGCAGAGCAAAGGAAACTGAAGACTCTGGAACAAAGAAAAACACACACACACAAATGTAACGGGGGGACATTTTGTTAGTCCCCTTTAATCTGTAAAATAGAAGGCATCCTGGTGGAACATGACCAGAAGACAGAGAGAGGAGAAAAATGGGGTGAATAGAAAAAAAATGTCGGGGACACAGATGGTAACTAGCGCCTAGTGAGTCAGATGTGTGTGTGTGTCTGTGTATGCATATTGTGATGGACGGCTGGCAGCTCAACCTGGACGAAACCCCCAGGACGCTAGATGGTGACTTCTCTGCAGCTCAGCAGTGCCCCAGATTCCCACAGGGCACTATGGGAGATGGAGTTCGGCTTCACAGCCCTGCTGGGTACCGTGGGTGCCGCCAGGGGATGCTGCAGGGAGACACGGAGACTTCTGTTTCCAATATAGTCCGGAAGTACTCCCAAGTCATGGGAACAGAAGGACAGAAATACTTCCGGGCTGAAGAAAATACAAGTCCCCACTTGACCCGGAAGTGCTGGTGAATCACATGGACGGAAGGACAGAGGCACTTCTGGGTCAAGGACTATATAAAGGACTAGTGGAAACCCAGCAAGAGAGCCAGAGTTGGGAGAGCGTGTGACAAAGCTGCTGGGAGGAGAGAATTGTATTAGTGATTATTGATTTATTGGTTATTGTGGTGGTTGTGGTGCTTTGGGCCATAACATTGAAAAAAGAAGAAATTAAAATTAAATCTTAGTGATTTTATCCTGTGTCTTGCGTACTGTCTGTTGGGATAAAGGTGAGCAACAGCGCCACTAAGCGTCCACTTTGTGACAATATATATATATATATATATATATATATATATATATATTGTAAAAAGAAGACACAACAAAGCATAAAGGGTTGGGGCTTTCTGGCCCCATATACTGTAAATAGAAAATCTTTGTCAGAATAATTGTTCAAAAACAATATGCATCAGACAGCAATAATGTGGAATAGGGGTGTCTTTATGGAGAGGGACCGGAAATGAAAGTGAAGGCTGCTGGGAAGGTACCAAGATGGATGCTGGGATGTTGACGTCATCAGGGGTCGACAGAGGGAATGCGGAAGTGATATTGCGTGGTTAGTTACTGGAGGTGGCTTCATGGCGGTGGTGTTTCCTTCTTTCTGCTGAAAACAAAGAGAGAGAGGTTAGTACTCCGCCATTCCCTTCTGGCCTGCGGTTTCACGTAACAGTTTGGGTCTTTCCGCGGCTCCCTAAGCGCGCGTGCGTGACATGACCCCCACCCACCCCCTCGGGCCGGGCGCACCTGACCGTGAGGTCGTGAACCCGGGAGAAGGTGTCGGCGTTGGCTTGCAGGTTGCCCCGGCGATAAGTAATGGTAAACCTGTATGGTTGCAGGTCCAAAAACCACCTGGTAACTCGAGGGTTCAACTCCCTGTGAAGGGCCATCCACTGAAGGGTGGCATGGTCCGTCACCAGAGTAAACTCACGACCTAACAGATAGTACCTGAGATAAGTCACCGCCCACTTGATGGCCAAGGCTTCTCTCTCCACCGCCGCATACCTGGTCTCTCGGTCCAACAGTTTCCGGCTCAGGTAGATAACGGGGTGTTCGACACCATCAACGCTTTGGCTCAGCATGGCACCTAAGCCTGTGTCCGAAGCACCGGTCTGGAGAAGAAAGGGTAAAGAAAAGTCAGGGGTTCTTAGTACTGGTGCCGTTGTCAGGGCCTTCTTCAGGTCACTGAATGCTTGTTCCGTAGTTTCATCCCATACCACATATAAAGGAGCCCGTTTCTTTGTGAGATTAGTCAAGGGCGCTGCTCTCTCGGAGAAACGAGGTACAAACCGGCAGTAGTACCCTGCTAACCCCAAGAAGGCCTGCACCTGTCTCTTGGTACTCGGACGGGGTCATTCCAGGATGTCTTTTATCTTGGAACATTGTGGCTTCACTGGTCCCCGCCCCACTAGGTAGCCTAAATATTTGGCCTCTTTTAAGCCGAAGAAGCATTTACGGGGATTAATGCGGAGGCCGGCTTTCGCTAGTGTTGCGAGAACAGCATACACCTGCAATATATGTTCCTCCCAAGTGCCGGAATAGATGACCACGTCATCCAGGTAGGCAGCACAATAGGACTGGTGGTGCCTTAGCACTCTGTCTACCAGACGCTGAAAGGTCGCTGGCGCCCCGTGCAGCCCAAATGGGAGGACCTTACATTGCCAATGTCCACTAGGGGTGCTAAAGGCAGTTTTTTCTTTTGTGGATGCCGTTAAGGGAATTTGCCAGTACCCTTTGGTCATGTCAAGAGTAGTCAGGTACTGAGCCATACCCAAACGTTCGAGTAGATCATCCACTCTAGGCATAGGGTAAGCGTCAAATTTGGAGACCTGATTGAGACGTCTGAAGTCGTTACAGAATCTCCAGGACCCATCGGGCTTGGAAACAAGGACGATAGGACTGGACCAGGGACTGTGACTCTCTTCAATAATGATAAAGGTCCAACATTCGTCGGACTTCCATTTTGACCTCTGCACGTTTTGCCTCCGGGAGGCGATAGGGTCTCTCCCGAACCACCACCCCCGGGTCAGTAATGATATCGTGCTCAATCAGCGAAGTGCAGCCAGGTAACTCGCTGACCACTTCTGGGACGGCCCGGATTGCTTGTTCTAGCTCCTGGCGTTGAGAGGGGGACAAGTCAGGAGCGAGATTAAGGGTCGATTTGTCCGAGAAAAGGGAGAGGGCTGTACGGGAGGAAGGGGGGTCTATCCGGTCTCTCCATGGCTTCAACAAGTTCACATGGTACACCCTCTCGCTTGGTCGACGATTTGGTTGTTTCATCAAATAGTCAACAAGCCCTTTTCTCTCCTTAACCTCATATGGACCCAGCCAATGGGCCAGTAATTTAGAATGAGACGAGGGCACGAGAATCATCACTCAGTCTCTGGGCTGGAATTCCCGGAGAGCCGAGTTCCGATTGTAACACCGAACTTGTGCTGCTTGAGCACGAGTCATATGGTCCTTTAAAATGGGTCTGATCTTATTCAGTCTATCGCGCAGTTGCGCGATGTACTCTAATACATTCATGGAGGGAAGAGCCTTGGCTTCCCATCCTTCTTTTAACATGTCCAAAAGTCCCCGGGGCTGGCATCCATAGAGCAGCTCAAAAGGGGAGAAGCCCGTGGAGGCTTGGGGCACCTTTCGATAGGCAAAAAGTACAAGAGGCAAAAGCTGGTCTCAATTCCTACCGTCTGCGCTGACTACTTTGCGCAGCATCTGTTTAAGCATCTGGTTAAAGCGCTCTACCAGCCCGTCTGTTTGTGGGTGGTACACAGACATTTTAAGATGCTTGATACGGAGTAACTTGGCCACCTCCCTGAACGTATCGGAGGTAAAGGGAGTACCTTGGTCCGTGAGGACTTCTTTAGGTATTCCCACTCTAGAAAAAAGGGCGACCAATTCCCGTGCGATGTTCTTTGTACCCCCCGGAAGGTCTGCGGTACTAGCAACAACTTCAGCATCTTGCCTTCGTGACTTGTGACTCGATACAGCAGATTGTTATCTAGTACAAAGTAGGGCTCCGGTGGCATGGGATTTTCTGACAACTGGCCATCTACGGAAACAACAGAATTCCGGGCATACTTCAGGGAATCGTCATTCCACTGTTCTCTTTTAAATGAGGCAGGTGTGGACCTAAATAGATGGGTCATGTTGTCCAGAGGATTGACTTGCCCCGGGGAAGTATTGGTTACTTGGCTCGGGCCCTCGCCTGGTGCTTCCGGGTCATTCGCTTGGGAATCTTCCCCCTGGCTACCTATGTCATCAATGTTTGCTGCTGTGCACGGTGAGGAAGCTGCGGGGAGGGCGCCCCGCCCACCCATAACAAGACCCAACTTGGCAACAGGAGTGGTTTTTATACTACCGCTTTTATTTTTCGACCAGTCGTGTCCCAAAATCACCGGGAAGGGGGGTTCGGGTAGCACTGCCACTGATACTCTGTTTAAGTCCCCCTTCCAGGAAATATAACAATTAGCGGACCTATATGATCTGGTCTCCCCATGTACACACTTAACTTTTACATGTTGGCTTAGCCATTGTCGCGGTAGTACATAACGGCGAGCAACAATGGTTATATTGCTCCCTGTTATCAAACAAGGTGAGCACAGCATACCCATTTATTAAGACCACTCCCGTGTTCGGGATTGCCAAGGGATTGGACAGAGCACAGTACCTCTCAGGACCGGCCCAGCTGCAATCCATTGGCTCCATATTCAATGGGCAGGAGGGTAGGAGGTGGCCGGCCTCACCACACTTGAAACAGCGCGCGGGGCCCGGCTTATCTTGGGGCTTCACCAGAGCTTCCGCAGCGTGGCAGGTGGGCTCGGGGACAATGGCGCATCCCTGTCACGCACCACGAGCCGGCTTTTCTGACCCCCCGGTTTGGTGCACCACAAGCTGACGCTTCAAGACCTCTAGGAGGTCTTTCATATCCCTATAGGGATGGCACTGGACCTGCTGGGCAAGATAGCTAGGCATGGCATTCACTAAACCCTCACACGCCACCTGTTCTACTACACGGCGTGCCAGGGGTCCCTCTGGCCGTAGCCAGTGGCCCATTTTGCCCCAGAAATCGAAAACTTGGGCTCGGGCAGGGCGATCAAGGTCGAACTGCCAATTCCGCCACTCACTCGCCTGCTGGTCTGACATGATGACATAGCGTCTCAGGATCTCCGGTGTGAGGAGGGTCCTTCCGCGGCTCCCTAAGCGTGCGTGCGTGACAATATATATATATAGGTAGTAAAAGAACAGACAGACCATAAAGGGGCATCACCCTGTTGAACCTGTATAACTGAAGTTGAAAAATGACAAGAAAACAATAATCGTGGAAACGTCTTTCCAGGCGCAAGTTCCAAATTGAACTGCTTCAAGATGGTGGATCTTCCAGTCTTAAATCCTTCTGCCAGTAAGAGGTGGGTCAAGGTGGACAACCAATGGAACTGAGGTCAGTGGTGTTATAGCCGTCAGTCTTCTGGTCTGCAGAGGGAAGAAGAGAAAAGTAATTAGGACAAAGCACCAACCCCAGGAGTGGTGAGAAATTAGAATCACCAGAGCCCCTAAGCTGTCCCTTATACTGTATACAGTATAAGAAATGAGAGAAATGTTGTCCTGGCATAGTCTGCTGCTGTCACAAAGAATGGGTTTAGGTTTTGGTACCCAAGTGCCTTGTCGAACAAGTGGAGGACCATGACACAGTTGCATTGCATAAAGACAAGGGAAGATAGGCTATGTAGGGGTGTCTTGTTTAAAAAGAAGATGCAAAAAAAGCAAAACCGTTCATGTGGAATGTCAGTTGTGCTTGCAGGTGCAACTGCAAAGTCCAGTGAGAATTATTTCTTTTCTTCAGCGAGAAAAAGGGTGCACACTAATATAGCCCAAAAGAGTTTTCTTTGCACACCATCTCACCACATGGAAGTTTTCACGAATAGCAGCATGTAGCAGTTGAGGGGGTAAGAGAGAAAAAGAGAGAGCAAGCCATGGTTTGCCCTGTCAGCCAGTGACCACCCTTCAGTGCTGTGTACAGAAATAATGTGCATTAACCACTTGGACTTTTAAGAAAAAGTACTCTTTATCCTATCCTTATAAGGTAAAGTAAAATAAGGGGAATACTGTGAATGAAATGTATTTTCCAAGTTGGACTTATTAACTTTCACTAGTTAAAGATATAATGTATCACTTAAGATCATCTGGGGACCACCTTACTGGTTCTGGTGAGGTAAGCACTTCCACCCCAGGGCAAGAGGAGTCGCTGACACTAGCATTCTCTTCTCCTTCCTCCTCTGCAATCAATAAAAAATGGCCAAGTGGAAAAACTGACTCCACCCCACCACCCAGCGCAAACTCCACCCCTTCCTGTCAGCCCTATAAAGCCATCTTGTTCACCGAAAGTGGTGCCAGATACACAGCTGATGGAAATGACCAACAGAGCTCCTGAATGCCTAACCAATTGTTAAAATCATAGAGTGCTGCTTTTTAGTTTAAGCAGTTTTTTGGTTGTCTTTATTGTTACAGTTAAAAGGGGTTATCATTGTGGCACCCCAACCTTTTTTTTGACTCCTCGTGTTGTTTGCTTACATGGCCACTCTTACAAAGGGCTTTCGGAGGGGAAAAAAAGGATTTACAAATAATTTAAACCAAAGGTCAAAATCTACAGTAGAAAATATTTGTTAATGTTTATTCTGTGTTTTCATTCTTAGTAACAATAATCTTATAGTGTGTACACTTTGAGAAGAAAGACTCCCTTCGACATCTGCTAAGTGGATGATGCTGACAGCTTCAAATGGCCTTGATGCACCAGTAATTGGGTGACTTGAAACTGACATTGAGGTCAGTGGGAAGCCACTAATAGGAACATGTGCTTTTGTGCTTTGAGATGCTTCTACTGTATGGATGTGAAACAAATGTAGGCAGTCCAGGGGATTATTGCCATGAATGTGGTTAGAGAGCTCAAAACCTATTTGCTCCAATGAAACATGCTAGAAGCACCCAAACAGTGTGTTGGTCACTCTGGAAAGACTGAGTTTGTCAAGTTAGCTGGAAAGCAATATTTCTATTTTGTGGGAGAGGCAAGAGTGGTCTGCTGTAAAGTGCCACCCAGGTCAAAGTGTCAGGTGCTGGTGGAGGCATCACAAAGTGCATCCTTGGCAAGTGGGCTCCTTTTTGCAAATGGGCTGGCACAGATATCAAATAGGGAGGTTCCTGTGGGGGTTCTTAACTCCAATGAAAAGGCAGTTAAGTTGTTCCTTTAAGCTCAAGTGGCAGAGCTAAGTAAGCCAAGAGATGTGGTTTAAAAGGAGATGATTACTACAAAGGAAGGCAATTCAGTGTTGCACATAGGATCCTTGGTACAGATGTCAAAGCCAGTGGCAGAAAATGCCAGGTCACTGCCATTGCCAATCTACAGAGATTGAGCAAAGCACAGGTGCAGCAATGGAATAATTTGCTGTTAAGACTTCAGGAAGTATTCTCACAGAATGACATTAACTATAGGTATATCACTATTGTAACACATTATATACCAAATGGAGATGCCTATCCAATAAAACCACAACAAAAAAAAAAATTCTACCAGATGTGTTTCAGGAGTTCAGGAAACATGTCCAAGATTTATTGTCATGGGGGTTCAAAAGGAAAGGTGCAACCCATGGACATCCACAGCTGTAACTGCCATCAAAAAAGAATGGATTAGTATGTTTTAGCTGTGACTACTAAAGACTGAACAGTGTAACCAGTAAGGTTGCCTATCTGCTTCCAAGATTGAAGGAGTCACTTGACACGCTTGGGAAACCCCAAATATTCTCAGCTTTAGGTTTTAATGCTGGGTGCTTTCTAAGTGAACAATAATAATAATAATATGTTTTGTTTATGTACCGCCTTTCATACACTCAAGGACACTTTAAAATTCAATAAACACATTCACAAGACAATAAAAATTACATACAAGAAAATGAATAATACTTATTGAAGAGGTTTTTAACAGGAGTTTGGAGTGAATAATAGATAGATAGATAGATAGATAGATAGATAGATAGATAGATAGATAGATAGATAGATAGATACTTTATTAATCCCAAGGGGAAATTCATAAATAGATTTTCCTCGTAAAGGCTGAGAGAAAGAGCATTCCGAATTTTAGGGGCTATCACACTGGAAGCTCTGCCACCCATAGTTACTAACCTGTATTTAGGTACAATGAGTAAGTTAGCGTCTGATGATCTTAATGCACGAGTAGGAGTGTAAGGAAGAAGCAGCTCTGACAGATAATGAGGGGCTAAACCATGAAGGGCTTTAAAGGTGAGAAAAATAATTTTATATTTGATCCTTGAAAAGACTGGTAACCAATGCAAATCATAAAGGACAGGAGTAATGTAAGCAGATTTTTTAGTGTGTGTAAGTAGACAAGCAGCAGAATTCTGAGCATATTGTAATCTATTGATATATTTAGAACAAGACGGCGGTAACAATTCCATTTGGATTATATCAGTGGACTTTGATGCCCTTTGGCCTCTGTAACATGCCAGCCACTTTCCAACATCTTATGAGGTTGTGCTTGGTGACCCAGCATTGATTGTCGTTCTGATATACTTGGATAGTATCATTGCATTCTCATTGGATTTTTGAAGACTGCTACAGAAAATTGGACCTTGTTTTAAACTGTCTTAGGGAACATCATTTAAAGGTGAAACCAAAGAAGTGCTTCCTGTTGAGAACTGATGTCAAGTACCTGGGACATGTGATATTCACTTCCACATTCAAGTTGACATTGAGAAAGTGAAGGTACTAGATGACTGGCTGGTACCCAAGAATGTCAGGCAAATGAGAAAAGTGTCCGGGTTCATGGGGTATGACAGACATTTTGTCTTAGACTTTGCTGAACTTGTAAAGCTGCTTCATACTCTCACAAATAAATTAACGAAGAGTGGCAAAAGAACAGCAGAGCCTTTTTTCTGGAGCACAGGATATGTCAATATGCAGTTGATAGCCTGTGACACAGCATGATGGCACCACAAGTATTGGCATATCCTGATTTTACACTCCCTTTGTATCTTACTACTGATGGACTCCTCCATGGTCCTGGAGCCATGCTCAGTTAGAAATAATAGGAAGCTGAATGAGTGGTGGCTTTTGCAAGTAGGAGTTTATGGAAAAAAGAGAGAAATGACATGGATTATAGTCCTTTTAAGCTAGAACATTTGTCACTCAAACAGATAATTACAAAAAATCTCCAGAACTATCAGTTGTATTCAGTGTTCACTGTAATAAGCAATCATAACCCACTGTACTATCTGGGGAGTGCCACTCTAGGAGCAATTGAGCAAAGATGGGCTGTACATTTGACCAAGTTTGATACCAAAGTGGATTAAATACCATGAAAGCAAAATACAAATGCTGATGTCCTGTCTAGGATACCTTCAGTGTAGTAACATGAAAGGAGGACACTGATAAGTATTTTCTGGTGGTGAGTACAGAATATGTCAGGGCCTGTCTGTGGACTGCCCAGGAAACAGATCAAGATAAATCTAATGTATATATTGAATAGAGAGCTGTTAAAGGAAGAGTGTGTGAATACAAGTAGGAGAAAATCCAAAGATTTCAAGCTGGTGATCTTAATATTGATTCTGCATATATGGCTGTGAAAAAGAAGAGCCAGATGTGTAGAATGCTGCAGCGATTGAAGAAGCTGTCCTATCAATGGTAATGGCTAAAGATGTGCCAGGGAGTTCTGTTTTACTTTATCTTAGATCCAAGAGATAGGGAAGAATTAAGGCAGCTGATCATGCCAAAGTCATTGCACTTGAAAGATTTTGCAGCACATCATGACCACAAAAGTCATTTCATTGACCAAAGTACACTTGACATAATAATAAAGGGGCAGCATTGGCTGACAGTGAGTAAGGATGTTCACTTCTGGGTGAAGCCATGCAAACACTATGCATTTGCAAAAGATGTGTTTCTGAAAATCTAAGCACCTTTGACCTGAATAAACGTGATGATGCCTTAGAAATACTAGCCATACTACAGAGATAAGTGAGAAGATATAAGAATGTGTTGGTGTTGATAGACCTTCTCAAAAGGTTCTTTATAGTCATGCTGACAAATGATCAAATTGCAAGAAAAACTGCAAAGACCCTGATCAAACACTGGTTTGTGTAATGTAGGTGCACCTCCAGGCTTCATTTGAGGGCACGAGTTCCGAAACCATCGTGATCAAAGAAGTGTGTCATATTAATGGCATTGCTAAAAGTTGTAGCAGCCCATATGACGCACAGGGAAATGCTCAGTGTGAGTGACTTAATTGTGCTATGCATGAGATGTTACTGTGCCCTACCCCCTGACAAAGAAGACGAATTTCCCAGACCTTCATGTTACACTGCCTTCTGGCTGGAGCTGAGAACCCTCACAGAAACCTTAACATCTGATGCTCATGCTACAACAGAATGTTGCTCACTGCTATTGGAGCAGTCACCTACTAGTCTCAAACCAACCAGTGTGATATCTGGGCAACAGATAATGAGAAATATTCTAATTCAGAAAAATATGCAGTCATTTCTCGTAATGCAATTCTAATCCATTCTTGGGTTGAAAATGTAAAATTGGATATCAAAAAAAAAAATTTCCAAGGTTTTAAATAAGATAATGAATGTCTTCCCAGCCCATCAGAAAAACCCAACCAATTTCTCCAAATATCACTAAAGCGCTCTTTTAACTCTTAAATCTTTTCTTTTCACTTTAACACTAAGCCGGTGCTGATTTTTTTAAGGTCATGTTCTGGAGTTATCACAATGCCATTTTGTTTCTTATAGAGGCTGCTGGTAGTCAGGGTTTGTGTCCTAGAAGTCATGTCATCATCAGCACAACCATATTTAAATGAGTACAGGTGTTGTGCTGGGACATTTCGTCCAGGTTTGTGGAAATTCAAACAATCTTTAATCTGCGTTCTTGTGCTTAGTTATCGGCTCTGAACTTTTTGACAGTGAATGCTACTTACTGTTTTGGTTTTAGCAACTGGATTGACTAATTTCCTGGTTTGACTCTGGCCACTTCTTTGTTTACCGTTAACAGCTCTGATGATATAAAATGCAGCCACTGTAATGAAACAAACATAAGGCACAAGAGTAGCATAAGCATGTTCGCATAGTACAATGGTCTAGATATCAAGTCTGTAGTATAAAATGAAAAAAGAGCTGTTTTAACAAAAAATGGATAAAGGGAGATGACTACTAATCCACTATTTGTAATGTGACTCTATCTATCATATAAAGAACATTGAAGTACTGCAATTATTTTGCAGAGGGTGCAATTTGAAAATATATGTGTCACAAAGTGGATGCTTGGTGGCGCTGTTGCTCACCTTTACCCCAACAGACAATACGCAAGACACATGATAAAATCACTAAGAAGTAATTTAATTTTCTTCTTCTTTCAATTTTGTGCCCCAAAGCACCACAGCCACCTCAATAAACAATAAATCAATAATCACTAAACAATTCTCTCCTCCCAGCAGCTCCGTCACACTCCGTCAAACTCTGGCTCTCTTGATGGGTCTCTACCAGTCCTTTATATAGTCCTTGACCCGGAAGTTCTTCTCCTCTTCCGTTCACGTGGCTTGTCACCACTTCCGGGTCAGTTGGAGAATTACATTTTTCTTCAGCCCGGAAGTACTTCTGTTCTTCCGTCCCCGTGACTTGGGAGTACTTCCGGGCTATATGGGAAATGAAAATCCCTGCGTCTCCCTGCAGCGTCATACGGTGGCACCCACGGTACCCAGCAGGGTTGTGAAGCCAAACTCCATCTCCCATGGTGCCCTGCGTGAATCTGGGGCAACTCTAGGCTGCAGGGAAGACGCCATCTAGCGTCCTGGGTGTGTCGGGCCGTCCATCACATATGTTACTTGGAGCTTTTATTAAGTGTAATAAATGGAGGGGAATTACTAGAGAAGTCAAAAAAGTAATGATTACCTGATTCTGGGCTGAACGTTTCAGAAATTGCTTTCATAAATATGGAAAAATAAAGGTGCACTGGCTTGTAAATAAGAAAGCTAACAGCCTTTAATTCTTTTAAGTGCAGGTGCTGTACTGGATTGTAATTTTCACTGAGGAGTTTGTGAAAAAAAGGCTTTATTTTTTCTCAGCCTAGAAAAACAAAACACTGAATAGCAATGTATTATAAAATCTAGTTTGCAGAGAGTTAGATGAAGTCCTACCACTAACTGTAAAAGGCACAGTGATAGTGAAACCAAGATAAGAGATGAAGTGTTATGCCCCGTGTCTTCAGATCTGCACAATTCACCTTGGGCATCTAATAGTTCCTGGCATCAGTGGTTGAGAGAAACGAGACACAGACACTGAAATATAAAAGTTAAAACTGTGCTTCTTTATTTACAGTGGGTGAAATAACAAAAATATAATACAAAAAATTCAATACAAAGTCAGTGCAGTGTCATCAACACCGATAAACACAGTTCCGCAGACACTTGAAGACCACTAAATAGCAAACAGACAAAATATTTACAAAAACAAATTCTTTCTTCTTCCATTCTTCCTGGTATAAAACAAGAAAAAGTAAAATGATTTTCCAAAACTATTTACAAAATAATATGCACATAGCTCACTAGATTAGAATCTCTCCAAAAGCTCTGGAGCTAGCTCCACTAAATTGTTCATCCTGGTGTTTTTTGCTTACTAGTCATGCACAGCTGGAAGACACTCTCAAATTAATCCCTTGGTTTTATACTTCCACAGGCAATCCTGCTTCCATTCCTCCAATGAGGGCTTAACATCATGACAATGACAAAGCTCCCTTACCTGGAACTCTGCAGTTAAACTTGTTCCTAACTTGTGTGCCAGTAAGTATTCTTTTTTAACTGTTTATCTTATTTCATGCTGGCACACAACTCATCAATTCACCATTCCTGCAGCATCAAAATAACACAGATGCTTTTGTCCTCACCTACTCCAATGTGCGTATGGGTCATGTAGAGCTCCGTGACCCCACATGCACTACCAATGGTTTACCCGAGCCCTCCAACAATGCTAACTGTAGCTTTCAATGATGCCAGCCTGTAAGCACTTTGTGCCACACACAAACCATACAGATACAGGGAGGTGTTCTGTATGACTGAGCTAAGCAAAGGCAACTCCTAGATGTAGATGTTCACATTTACTTCTTTGTTTAGGAACTATGACACTCTGAATCTTCTTCACCTTTATGTAGAGGAAGGCTCTTCTTCAGTCCAGTAGTGGGGAAATGTGGGCATTCACACAAATCCTCATTTGAACTTCTACACCACTCCAAGCAGCTGCTCTATTTCCATACAGTGCAGTGTATCTTCCTCTCTTGGAATATTTTATAAGTACAGCAGATTTGGCTTTGAAGAAATCATTTCTAAAATAACACATTATTTAAATAAAGCAGTTCATGTGTGTGTTTGAATCATTGTAATAAGATCTTTAATCATACTGTAGTATTCCTCCTCGCAAAAAGCTATAATGAATCCATGAGGTGAAGATATTCAGTGTATTAAGGCTCCTGTGTGTCCCCCTGATACAAAATGCTATTTGGTGGATACATTTTACATCAAAAATATTCAAACAATATATCAATACACATTTTAAGAAAATGATGCAGTATATATTTGTTTAATTAGTCTTCTTTTTAGATTTCTTTGCATGACCTCAGTGCAGAAATGTAGCAATAAAGGAAAGGGGGTTGTATTTCTTAAAGACAGCTCACACTGACCAAATGGATTCCTACAGGGACAAGAAAAAGAGGAGGTTGATGAGGGCAACCAGCCATGACTCAACATGTCAGGATCAATTCTTCACAGAAAGCAGGTTTCATTGTAAGACAGTGGTATTTCTTGAAGCACTTTCTGAGGAAAATGGCTGGCAGAGATGTTTAGGCCTGATTTTTAAATTCTTAGAAGTGTGCATCTGAAGTGAACTTGGGTCAAAGCTGAAATGGGTTTAGTGATCTAAACTGCACAAATTAGTTTGAGAGTCAAAAAGCTGCACAGACTGAACAAAAATGCTTTCCATGGACCAAAGACATTTAATATTGCAGAGGTTTTGTTCAAAGCCTCTTTTTATGTGATTTGGTTTTATCTATGAATCTGAAAAACTGGTAGTAAGTTTGGATTTTTAATTAAGTAACTTATTCACTAAATATATATGTATACCAAAATAATGTATTTTATCATGCCTTGTGGTTGGACCTTGCTACAGGTTTGATGTATATCAAGTGTTACTTGTCTGTGATTTTATGGTAATGTCATATGGATAGTCTTGTGCAATGTTTCCCAACCTTTTTTTCTGTACTGGCACACTTTTTTGTAACGAAAATCATCCCACGGCACACCACTATCTTAATAAACACAAACACATATATCTCATATACTGGCTCAACTCCCCGATGGGGCGGGATTACCAGAAAAGCTGGTAAAAAGGGCCTTGGAGATCAGCGTTTGCAGACATGGCACTTAGTGAGCACTTTGGTAGCATCTCCAAGCTGCTTTGCTCTTATGCTCACCCTTCTCTGCCTCAGAGGCACCTCGTATGTCCACTATCAACCACTGCTGTGAGGCTTGCTGGCAACCACACACCCAGGATAGATGGACTCTAGTAGCCTGTAGATGCATCTGAATTGCTCTAAGTGATGTGACTGCAACATAGTGATCATGGAGCTGCTTTTATGGCAGCTTCTCTAAGTAGACCAGTCCTCTTCAGACAGGTCTCGATCATTTGTGGAGCTTGTCCCTCTCAGGTTCAGACCCAAGTGTGCTACATTATTATTTCCACTGCACATCTGGGTAGCCCTCAGGGAAAAGTTGAAGAACACTCGTCAAGTGTATTCTGTTGTAAAATATACACAGTATTGTCTTCATGCAACATAAATGCTGTTCTTTGTGTAATACACAATAATTGTTATGAATTTGGATTCCTTGTAAATTTTCTTTTCTGCTGCCCTATTGTGCTTTCTTGGAGATTTTGAACCTCCAAGCATGTTTTGTGCCTGTAATGTAACAAGCTAATAGAATTAGCTGGTCACATCAATGCTTGCTGGGATAGACTCAACTTCCCCATGACCCTCGATAAGTGAATGTGGAAAATAGATGGATAGATGGATCATCGTTTTATTAGCTTTGGCATTCTGTGACTGTGTTGTCAAGACACAGAGTACCATTGTTACGAACTTGACTCCCCGAAGACACAATGAACGACATTACTGAAACTTCGCCTTATAATCTCGAACAACTTCAGCATGTGAGCTCTAAGTAGCAGACATCATTTGGTTTAAAGGCTTGTCTTTTCTTCTTTTGACTTTGTTAACGGCTTCCTGCTTTGGTTTTGGCAATTGTTTCTCTGAACTTTGGTATCAACCTTAGTTGCAGTTTCCTGAACATATGCACATCTCCCAGTTAACTCTGTCATGGCAGTTAGTCACTTTTGTTTTTGCATGCAATTGATTCAGGAGGGTCGGCTGGAACTAAAAATCAGGTGGGTGGTGTCAACACTGTGATCCACCAGACCCTCTCTGGATTTAGTAAATGGCATTACAATAGTGACACTTCATTTCAGATATCAGAGTATAAGTACAGGTAGTCCCCAAGTTATGGACATCCGACATACGACTTATGAAAGGGGCCACAGCTGCTCCTTCATCTGTCTGGGGGAAGTGACGCAGGTTCCTCAGAAACTGCCGCTCCATCATCTTTGGTTTGGGGATGCTGCAAGTGGTGGTTGGACGGAGGCTGGAGGGGGGGCGATTTCGCTGCTCACGCAATGTAGTGTCCCTCAGGCGGTTCCGGTTGATGAATCGGAGGGTGGGGGCCGCACCCCATTCATTCTCAGTGGGCGGCTGGATGCGGCAAGCGGTGACCCGGGGTCAATAATCACCACGGCCACAGTTACCACTCCTGACTGGACGGAGGCTGGATGGGGAAAAGGGGGGCGTTTCACTGCCCGCCCACCACACAGTCTTGCAGTGTCCCTTGAACAGCTGCCTCATTCGTTCTCGGTGGGCAGCTGGTGATGCTGCAAGCGGTGACCTGTTTGTGGCTGAACGGAGGCCATTGAGGATAAATGGGGCGGCGGGGGACAGCATTGTAGTGTGCCTTGGGTGGCTGCCTGTTGAATGGGGGCGGTGGTGGGTGATTCACTACCCGCCTTTGGCCGCACCCTGTTTGTTTTCGGTGGGCTGACACTGCAGGCAGCATACTGTATGCAAATGGAGATGGCTGTGTGGTGGGCGGGTGGTGAACCGCCCCACGCTGCCCCCATTCTTTCTCAATAGCAAGCCTGCTTATACTGTTGCATAAATAGCAGGAAGTTGTCTCTCATCAGTACACCAGAAGTGCTGACGAGGGGTGCCATGGGTGAAACTCCATCATTCATTGGCAGAGCACTTGGTTAAAGTCGGTCAACAAAAGCATTTATTAAAATAATGTACCTGTTCCGACTTACATACAAATTCAACTTAAGAACAAACCCACAGTCCCTATCTTGTACGTAACCCGGGGACTGCCTGTAAGGGCAGAATGGTGGTCCAATGCTTAGCAAACTCTAGAGTCATGGTTTTAAATCCTAGCTTGGCAGCTGTATGGAGTTTGCACTTGTAATATCACTGTGCCACCATTATTTTAGATTGCAACACATAATATTCAGCATCTAAGTATTTGGATGATGAACAAAGAGCAATAAATTCTATTGGTAGTGTTAGTTAGGGTCTGAATGTTATTAGTATCAAGACGTTAACTATTGCTTTAACTTCGATTATGAAATCTTGTTTTGAGCTCTGGTCTGTGACAGTATTTTCATTTTTTTTGGCTCCATCCAGGTTATGATCATTAATATTTGTAAATGTTTTGTGAAAAAGTGTGGATGAAATTTTGCAATTTTTGAATCAATTTTGGATTTTTTGGGAATTGAAAAACATTAATATTTTTACTGTTCTGCAACGCCATCTTTGTTTTTATGTTGGTGCCACATTTTGTGGACTTGTGTGTCAATCACTGTCATGGTAATTCTCCGTGAATTCCCTAGGATGCACATTGCCTGTGATGTCATCACAGTGACAGCTTAAAGGTCGCCTCGGACATTTCTTGAGTATTTGAGTTTGCAGATATATATTTGATATCTGAGTTTCCAAAAAGATAGTTTTTTTGTGTGTTCATGGTTCAGGAATTCTTGCTTTCATTCATGATTCTTGATTTCTCTGATTAGCTTTCTAACTTTGACAAAAGATTGGCGTGATTTACAGTTCTGACTTTGGCTTGCTCCTTGACTACATTTATCACTTTCAATAAAAACTTTACTGTCTCTCTCTCTGAGTCAGTACAATAAGACTTTGGTTTGTTTCTCTGACTATTTGTTGTGCCCCAAAATTCTTGGTTCTTTTTCTGCTGATGCAGTTTGCTCCTTATTTTTATTTCATTTTATTTTATTGGCCTTTCAGCAGCCTATTTTCCAACTTTGAACTGGTCAGTATCAGTGAATGTGGGCTTATGCATGAATATGCCCTGTGATGATCAGATCCTGTCTTGTACCCATTTGTGTCTATACTGGCACTCCCCACATCCCTGAAATTAATAGATGGGTTAGAAGATGTTTGAATGAAAGTGTAATATTTTATTCATTTATTCATTTTTGAATTACCTCTAAATGTTTATTCATGGTTGTTTGTGTGACAGGCTCTAATTAGCTTTATTATTAGCTTGTCCTTCAGGTGCTTGGCTGACCACAAAATTAGAAACCATTTTGTGCATTTTTGTAGTCCACCCAAGAGAGGTCTCCACTCACGTGTCTCAGGGTCAACTGATGGTATAAATTGGGTGTTATAAATGAAGATGCACGTCTTTTGGATTTGAGTTTCCTCATTACAGCATCCATATTTGATGAAACCATGTAAGATGGGTCAATTCAATGTCATCCATTAATTCTACACTATTTATTCAGGTCAGGTTCTTGGTGTATTATTGTTTGAAAATAAGAATGCTTTTCTGTTTTCACAATTACTGTTTTCACAATTTCTTAAAAAGGATAAATGACCAATGGGCAAAAATTGTTTGCCACTTACTTAGAGATCAGAACACAGACTCCACACCCAATTAATATCCAGCTCAAATGTTACCTGTAGTTACATATGTGTTTGGTTTTTATAAATTTCATGTTTAAATTTACAAAGGCTGAACTTCTGAAACGTTACCACTCCACAAACATTTTTTGCTACAATTTCCAAACATCTTGACGTTAAGCTGTAGGATTTACACATTGCTTTCTGGCCTGACTTATTCCACCACAGAATCTCTGTTCCAGGCCTGAATGATCAGTTGATCATGCCAGTTGATCTCAGGTTAAACCACAGACACAAGACCACTTTAGAGTCATCAATCGATATAACATTGGCATATCTGGGATGTGGTATGAAACTTGGACAGAAAATGCTAACATGGCCAGATAAGAACTAAAATAGCAGTGATAGCCACTATATTATAAAGAAACATCCAGAACCAAAAAAAAAAATCTAAAGCCTGAGCTATTTAATGTAAACCTTATTTTTGCTTCATCTCAAAACTTTTAAGCAATTAAATATGTTAGGTGTCCATGTACACAAGTGGTCTAAAGGAGATCATAGAGGACTTTTTACTCTACTTTGTAAGTGCTCATCATACCCCACCTGTACAGAATATCATACATTGTGTAGCATAAAGAGAATCCCAATCTTAGTCCTTATCTTTTGAGTTATTACAGAATCATGTATCAGAAGAGGTACATTATGTACAATTCTACAGATATATCACCTGAGCAGCTGTATGGAATTTTTAATGGTATGTTTGCCTTTTAATCCCTTTCAGTTCTCTGTCAAACCTGAAATGCTGTGTAGCAATCCTCAGGTTTACAAGGAATATCCTTCTGTTAGACAGGGGAATCTCTGCTGTAATTTCCTTTCCTACCTACCTCTAGCATATTTGGCAGAGTTTGCAGGATGTCTTCCCAGCTGAAAAAAAAATGCTTAGTCCTGTATTTTCTTCTTGCTTCCCTTAAATCCCCTGGGAGGTTTCTATGTAGACTGCCATCTCTGAGCTCTTTTACACTGTTAAAGGCAGACCCTCAAATCAACCAAATGATTTTCTGTAATGGAAGATTTTGACTTGTTTTCAGTCCAAATATTAGCCTTGTAATATAAGTAAATAATAGTGAGTCTGATAATTTTTGCTGATAGTTCAGCTAACTATTTTAAATGTGTTTATTTTTGTGTTTTGTAATCATTCTTTGTAGCCATCACAAAGAGATATCCATGATAAAATATATATATATACATATATATATACAGTATACATATATATACCCAGCTAGGATGCCCTTGGGATGGAAGGACCAGGAGGGAGAGCGTGCACAGGGCATTATCTTCCCAATGTCACTAGATGGCAGCCACCCTGGGATGCAGTGGTGCCTTGGAACATGCAGGTCTCCGACTCAGCCCTGTTGGGTACTGCAGGAGGTGCAGCAGACACTGGGAAGCCCCACTTCCATCTCATCTGGAATTGCTTTTGGAACTAATGAACGGAACTCCAGAAGTACTCCCAGGGGGTAGATAAAGGAAGCTGCCTACCTCACATCAAGGGGCTAGAGTCAGAAGATGTGAGTTGTGTGGTATTGTGCTTGTGCTTAATTGCACTTGTTGCTGTGGTGGGAAATGCTTGAGGAAGAGTTTTCTCACTATAAAAAACTTTTTTGCCTTTTATACTTGTGTCTGAGCCTGCTTGTGTTAGTTATTATAGTATAATATAGTTATATTCAAAACATATTTGCAAGCTTTTTATATGATATACACATTGTAGTTATGTTACAATATTAGTTCTTACAAGTGACTGTTCAGCAACCTTACGACTTATTGGTAGAAACTGTCACCAAGTCTACAGGTGCAAGTGCCAAAGGTCTTGTACCGTTAGCTAGAGGGAATGAGAAAAGCAGCTCTGTAAGATGGGCGAGGTCTTTAATTAAACTGTTTGCCTTTCTAAGACAACAAGTGTTGTGTATATCCTGAAGGTTTACAGAAGGTTTACATGTAATTTTATTGACAGAAAATGAATATGTTGTGCAGTGAAATTGCACAATGACTGGCAAGGCAATCCGCAGCCAAGTACTTGAACTTGCATGTGCAATTTCAGTGCATTTTATGCTGAATTCACTTAGTTCTCATAGGATTCGTTAACTGAGGTATTACTGTATTTATGCCATGGCTTAAAAGAAGGAAGTTTGTTTGACAGAATCTACCTCTCCTACATTACACGTTCTTTACACTTCTTGGTTATTTCTAAAGTATGTCATTTCCATTATATTAAAATGTTCTTTGGCCTGTACTTACTGTTAACAACTTTAGATTATTGTGAAATCCACTTACTTTTAGATTTCTGCAGTACCATAGGTAAGCTTGTGTTGTCACAAAAAGCAGACACGAGTCATAAAAACAACAACAACAACATTTATTTATATAGCACATTTTCATACAAAAAAAGTAGCTCAAAGTGCTTTACATAATGAAGAAAAGAAAAATAAAAGACAAAGTAAGAAATTAAAATAAGACAACATTAATTAACATAGAATAAGAGTAAGGTCCGATGGCCAGGGAGGACAGAAAAACCAAAAAAAAAACTCCAGACGGCTGGAGAAAAAAATAAAATCTGCAGGGGTTCCAGGCCACGAGACCACCCAGCCCCCTTTAGGCATTCTACCTAACAAAAATGAAATAGTCCTCTTTGTAGTTAAGGTTCTCACGGAAGGACTTGATGATGATGGTCATGCAGACCATCAATGTTGGAACATCACGGTGCTTTGAGTAGATGGTGGCGGAAAGAAACCGGAAAAAGAAACAGAAGAGAGAGTAGGGGTTAGTACAGATTTTAGAGCCACCATGAATAGTTATTATAATGAACTGGATATACAGAGTATCAGGATTAAATTAAAGTGAAGTTATGAGAAAGCCATGTTAAAATAATGTGTTTTTAGCAGTTTTTTAAAAATGCTCCACTGTATTAATTTGGCGAATTCCTATTGGCAGGCTATTCCAGATTTTAGGTGCATAACAGCAGAAGGCCGCCTCACCACTTCTTTTAAGTTTTGCTCTTGGAATTTTAAGGAGACACTCATTTGAAGATCTAAGGTTACGATTTGGAATATAAGGTGTCAGACATTCCGATATATAAGATGGAACGAGATTATTTAAGGCTTTATAAACCATAAGCAGAATTTTAATGTCAATCCTGAATGACGCAGGTAACCAGTGTAGTGACATCAAAACTGGAGAAATGTGCTCAGATTTTCTTTTCCTAGTTAGGATTCTAGCAGCTGCATTCTGCACTAGCTGCAAACGATTTATGTCTTTTTTGGGTAGTCCTGAGAGGAGTGCGTTACAGTAATATAGTTGACTGAAAACAAACGCGTGAACTAATTTCTCAGCATCTTTCAATGATATAAGAGGTCTAACTTTTGCTATGTTTCTTAAGTGAAAAAATGCTGTCCTAGTGGTCTGATTAATATGTGATTTAAAATTCAGATTACAGTCAACAGTTACCTCTAAGCTTTTTACCTCCGTCTTGACTTTTAATCCTAATGCATCCAGTTTGTTTCTTATAGCCTCATTGTATCCATTATTGCCAATCACTAAAATTTCAGTTTTCTCTTTATTTAGCTTTAGAAAATTACTATTCATCCATTCAGAAATACAAGTAAGACATTGTGTTAGTGAATCAAGAGAATCGGGGTCATCAGGTGCTATTGATAAATACAGCTGTGTGTCATCAGCATAGCTGTGGTAGCTCACATTGTGCCCTGAGATAATCTGACCTAACGGAAGCATGTAGATTGAGAAAAGCAGCGGACCCAGAATAGAGCCTTGTGGAACACCATATAGGATATCATGTGTCTTTGAGTTGTAATTACCACAACTAACAAAGAATTTTCTCCCTACCAGGTAGGATTCAAACCAATTTAAGACACTGCCAGACAGGCCCACCCATTGACTAAGGCGATTTCTAAGAATATTGTGATCAATGGTGTCAAACTCAGATCTAAGAGGATGAGAACAGATAAATGGCCTCTGTCTGCATTTACCCGCAAGTCATTTATTACTTTAACGAGTGGAGTTTCTGTGCTGTGATTTGTTCTAAAACCTGACTGAAATTTATCAAGAATAGCATGTTTATTGAGGTGGTCATTTAACTGCATAATGACTGCCTTCTCTAGAATTTTACTTAAGAAAGGCAGGTTAGAGATGGGTCTAAAATTTTCAAGAGCAGAGGGGTCAAGATTATTTTTCTTCAGCAGGGGTTTAACTACAGCAGTCTTAAGACAGTCTGGGAAGACTCCCGTATCTAATGACGAATTTACTATGTCAAGAATATTATCAATTAGCATGCACGATACTTCTTTGAAAAAACTTGTTGGTATTGGGTCAAGGATGCAGGTGGAGGGTTTCAGTTGAGAAATTATTTTATGCAAATCAGGTAAATCTATCCTGGTGAAAGAATTTAATTTGTTTGTAACGGAGTACTGGGGTTTAAGAGGATCCTCAGTGTTGAGGAGATATACTATGTTATATCATACATATACAGTCACCCATATAATATTCCCTGGCTGCAAATGGGTAAATTGCTAGCACTGATGTGCTCAGAACGGAGTCCAAAACAGAACTGACTAGGTTAGTCAAATGTGGCTGCTTTAAATGCCAGAAAAGTGAAGTCATCAAGGGCAGAAACGGAAGAGTCCTTTTCCATTGGTTCAGACCCGAATGTGACGTCATCAAAAGAGCCGGAACCAGAAGTCACTTCTGTCATGGGTTCTTCACTGGAAGAGACATCATCCAAGGTTCCGGAACTGGAAGTGATGTCATCAAGGTCAGAATCAGAAGTGACGTTATCAGGGCCAGACGGAATTTCCCGTGAATGGTCTGCAGGAAAGTGAGAAAAAGGTCAGTGCCTCCCATGTGCACGTGTGTGACAGTGATTAATAGTTGTTGTCTAACTAATTAAACTATTGGGCTGATTCTCCATTTTGACAGACTTTTTGGTGTGAGCATTAATATTTGTTTATCAGATGCCATTACTGATGGTGACTTACAAAACTTAACATACAATATATTTCGGTGATTGGCAAGACAGTGCAATTAGAACAGGTAAGTAAGAACAATCATTTTGGGTTGAACACAAGAGGTTTAAACGTGATTAAAGACCCTGTTGACAATACACAGAAAAGTGCCAAACAAATCCATGTTTATTAAGATGATAGTCTCTGGATAGAGTTCCAAAGCAGTACCAGCAGCCAAATTAGCCATCTGCAGTTCAAAGCCCCAGTCTCTGTCTTTCTTTCTTTATGAAAAAGTCCAGTCCTTTCCTTCATCCAAGTCAACGCATAAATTGAAGAGTGATGATGGACCCTGTCTAAATGTGCACAGCTGAGAATAGACAATTATCAGGTTATTGTCAGGGTCTTCTTATTTTTAGTCCCTGTAAAGGAGACATTATTGTCGTACACATGACAACTGCAATTTGTCCCAAGAATAGATGACAAACTAATAACAAATCATGAAATACACCATTGTTCAAGGGTTTATAAGGTGGAATAAAGTTGTTAGAAATGCAGTTATAGAACACTTGGGCTGTCCTGAGGTTTTGTACTCAGAGGAGATGGAATGAGCATAGACTGGGATAAAGTCTGCATCGTCAGTGATATTGTAGCTTGTTCACAGCTTGGGAGCAGGAGATAAGAAACAACTTACCTTCTTAATGATTCTGATGAGAGGAGGGAAAGTTAGAAAGCTTGTCAAGGCAGAGCAAAGACTATATTTCTGGAAGAATGAAAGACTGTAGATGTGAGAGGAGTACTGTGAAACAAACTGTTGGTGAGAAAAAATTATTTTGAAATGGGTCCTCAAGAAAGAAAGAAAGAAAGAAAGAAAGAAAGAAAGAAAGAAAGAAAGAAAGAAAGAAAGAAAGAAACTGCATTATTCTGGGAGCTTGTACTGATGTATCTGTGATACTTAGGCTGGAAATTTGGGATACCATTGTGGGAAGAAAAATTAAGCAAGATCTGTTTGTTTTAAATTTATATTGTATTTGAAGAGATGTATTTGATACACTAGAAGTCCAGTTTTACTGACCATTTCAATTTTATTACCTTAAAACAGATTCACTTTGTCATCGCTGCTGATGAGAGGCATTTCTTGCTGACACCATTATGAGGCTAGTAGAAGACACATCTACATTGTTGCTAATTTAACTCCTGGGCCTGAAGCTTACACAAGACATGCCTATACCATTGCCCGAGTAATGCTCGGCACTAACATTGGTGGCACTTTTACAGCCCGAGTAAACTTCGGGTCTTACGTAAGATGCGTCAATACCGTTACCCGAGTTACACTCAAGACTAATGCCTTTAGCACTGTTTTTGTAGCCCGACTAAGGAGGTGAAGAGCTGACATGAGTGAAGTGTTTAAAATTATGAAAAGGAATTATTACAAAGGGTTCAAGCTGCTTCTTTAAAATG
Organism: Erpetoichthys calabaricus; assembly: GCF_900747795.2. Taxonomy (NCBI): domain Eukaryota; kingdom Metazoa; phylum Chordata; class Cladistia; order Polypteriformes; family Polypteridae; genus Erpetoichthys; species Erpetoichthys calabaricus. Next base: position 98,012,742 of record NC_041408.2, read on the forward strand.
AGTTCAACAAGAACCTGGGGACAGAGTTGGAAACTTGTTAAGGGTAAATTTATCAGCACTCTCACAGAGAAATATGGACACATGGAATAGATTAATAAGTACTGTGGTAGACAGTAGGACTATAATGATGACATGATGTTATGTTGAACAAAACGTAGACAGTATTGGCAGGCTTTGCTGGTTTGAATGACCTGTTCTCAATAAAAATTTTCAAATGTTCCAATGTGAGTCTTTTGTATCGTAATGAAGTGTATCAGTCATATGCTTTGAAAATGTTGCTTCCTTGGCACATGTAGGTACGTTTATAAACCTGATATAAGAAAGATAAATGTAGTGTGATGTTTATCTGCACTGTTCTCCCAGGATGCTCTAGGGAAGGCTTCTCAGCTCACTCTAATTATAGCTAATACAGGGGTGTCAAACTCAGTTCCTGGAGGACTGTAGTTTCTACAGATTTTTTGTTCCAGTTGCTTTAATTAATACTCAAATGAGGCTGCTAAAGAAACATTCTTCTGTGCCATAATTTTAATTGACTTGTTTTTAAGACTCAGAGTATGCCATTCTTTTCTTAACCCACAGTTAAACAATAATAAGCTGCTAAGAAACCAACAAATGACCAGTTAACTTGATCCAATTTGCACTCAATTTGTTTATCATACAATTTCTACTTCAATAAAATATCTGAAAATTAAATGCTGATTCACTGAGAAATATTGACCTAATCTTGTCCACCAAACATTTTTGGAAACTACTTCAAAGGAAAGAAAAAAAATCATTATATAAAACCCAAAAAAATCCAAAATTTTTAAAGTGTTAGTCATGGGAAAATGAGAACAATAACCAGCCATGGAATTAAATAAAATCTTACAATTAAGTTTTCTTAATTAAGAAATTGGTTAGAGTAGAAATGATGGTCCTCCAAGGATTGAGTTTGAGACCCCTGAGTTAAATGGTCATCTGCTGGCACGCTTTGTATCCCATTTGTTGTCTGGCTGCAAATTTCTGAAAAATAAATAATTAATGGTTATGAATATTTAAAAACAAATTAATTAAAAGTAAACCAAAATAATATTCTATTAGCCACAGTAATTGGTTTGTAATCAGGAAAGTGCATGTAATGAAACCTTGCAGCCACTGTGGCCCTCCGGCAACTGAGTTTTGACAATCCAGTCTAGCACCAAATGGTGAAGGTCAAGAGAACCAACTCATCCAGGCTGACATGGGGAAGCAATGTTGTCCAACATTTGACAAGTGAGAACGTTCTGTTTGACTCAGAGGTATCAGTAGGTTTTGTGTGTGTGGCCTATTACAGTGAGCCTGTATGAGCTATAGCTGTATTCCCCTGAGATAATTACATGCAAATGTTTGCACCCTTTATACCATACCCCTGACTTGGCCTAGAAGTAATCACAAAATGGGGTTTAATGGCCTCCTCCAGCTAATATTCAAGAGAGTCATGTAGGAGGAATTAAGACCAAGACTTGGAGTGAGAGAGGGAAAAGGAAGAAGTAGGAAGGTTAAAGGAGACTGCTTTACTGTGGCTTAGCTGGGAAAGTCGGGGCATCACCCCCATCATCTGGCCAATGCCAAAGAAGCGGTTCCGATGGTTTTGCTTTGTGGATTTCTTCTTTCCATGATGCAGAAAACCTTTAAAAATCTAAAGAAACGGAACAGCTCATCTTTTATTCATGACATCATTATTATGAACACAGAGAAAAGGCCAATAAGATCTTAGCCCAACAAATCCACAAGCAGGAAGTCTGCAATGCAATAACAGCAATTACCAACACAGACGGAAACAAAATTATTGACCATAAAAATATAACTTACACATTTAGAGAGTACTATAAGTCCTTATATTCTGCTCCGTTTAAAGAAGATAAGACGCAATCCAATAAATTTTTTGAATCATTACAGATACCACAGCTAGATGACTTTGGTCTTCCGTTAGTTGTCCCACTTCACATTTCATTTCTGTTTGGGTGCCATTTAAGGAAAGAAATGAAGCAATTCAGAGGAATGATGAAAAAATTCAGGGAAACAAATCTTAAAAAACAAGTCAATTAAGTGAATTCGAAAGAAGTTGATTATCAGCAAAATAGGTCATTAATTAAAAAAGGTTTATAATGAAAACCTGCAGCCACTGAGTCCCTCCAGGACCAGAGTTGGGTAGCCCTGCTTCAGAATAAGCTTCCATTTTAAGTAAAAGGATTCTTTTCCTTTCTTGCTGCTTCTAAAGAGTAGCTTTGGCTGTTAGCTCTTCTCTCTTTCTCTCAGGTGGGGGTTAAATTTTGCTTTAAGTTTGAATTGATTGTATGGAATGCTATCTGCTTCAAATTAAAATCAATAAAAAAATGTAAAAAAAATCTATTAGCCTTGATGTAAATAGTTTTTGTATGAAAAAATCATAGCCAAAGTTTTTCATGTAGTCACACTATAAAAACTCATCAAACTCAGTGTCTAAAGACATTTAGAAGATGTAGCAGGGCATTACTTGAGCAATATGATAACCAGGAATAAAATATCTCAAAGCACAAAAAGCAATACAATATCACTAGGGCACAAGATAAATTGTATTATATCCATGTAGACTGATAAAATAGAACTTAACTTAAATAAGAAATATAGCTAAAAGAGAATATTGGTGATTATATTGATATCACATAAAGAAAAATTGGTGTGACTGTTGGAATTTTTCAATATAGGACTGACAGACTACTTTTATTAAATTTGAGCAGCAGAGATCTGAGAATTCTTCAGAAAGGAAGTAAGTCATTGCCAAGGTTAAAGCATGATTGGAAAAATGAACTACAGTGAAGTTTACAGAATTACACTAAAATTCAAAATTAAAAAGAAAATTTGCAGTTAGATTTAATATTCCCTAATAAGAAGAGTGCTCAAAAATGTTTTTTTTTTTTGCAAAGTATTTTCTTTATAATGCTACAAAGTTGAACTGCATGGCCTTAGTATATGCTGTGGCTTAGCCACCATGATGTCACAGGTCACAGCTAATGCCTAACTTGACAAGCAACCACATAGCATCAGAGTGACCAGATATACAAACTAGAAGTGGCCGTGAAAAATTAACACTTAAAATTGGCAGCATTAAAATTTAGTTGTTGACATTTTAATGTTGTTGAGAACACAATAATAATTAGATTAATGTGTTTGTATATTTAACTTTACTTTGGTGATGTTATCTTGTGACCCATTTGAACATTTCTTTTTTCATGGATATAACCAAATTGTGTTAGTTTTGTGCAATAATTGTCATAGAAAGCAAAAATAATGAAAGAAATTGTCCTTTTACCTGACTTTCCAAAAGACATATTATTAGAAAGTGTTATTCTAATAAGTATCAACTTCCAAAAATTGTAGGTTTTTATATTGATGCTGTTCAGCAATTAGGCACCCAAGATGTGCATGGAGTTCATTAATTCCACTTCTTGTTTAAAAATTTACAGAAATAAGTTAATTACAATGCAAGAAGAGTAGACATTTTACAGGCATAAAATGTAAAAGAAACAGAGGCTAAATTATAAATCCCAAGTAACTGAAACATTGGAACATAAATTCTGACTGTGGCCACTTGGGTTTCCTCTGGATATTGTGATATTCTAGCATACAAAAAAGGAGATTTTGGTTGACTGGTGATCTTTTAACTGACTCTGTATGAGTGAGTGTGATCTAATCCGGTGGTCAGCCCTGCAAATGAGAGGCTCCTCAGGTAGGAAGGGTTCACTCCTCCAGGGAAAGGCTCACATTTAGGGTCCTCGTGACCCTTCAAAGAAATCAACACCTCCAGAGAATTGATTGATAAGATGCAAGTGCATCATGAAACATACAGAAACTGAGGTACAAAAACAGAGAGGTCTGTGGTGCCAACAAAGCAAATCATAATGTGTAAGTACAATCTTCACCATAAAATAACCATACCATCTAGTACAGAGACAAGCAGAATTTGTTGAAATAATGCGGTTTAACACATGCAGGAAATATAAACCAGAATTGTTATCCACATACTGGTGACAAAAGCACTAGGAGAAGGATCATATAACAACCAGCCTTCAAAAAAGCTTCAACTAGTATAAGCCTGTATGCATGTGATCTGTGGACCACTCCACCTGTTCTTCATGGAACCCCAACAGGCTCAATTTAACCTACATCACACTGTTTTGACTTATTCACAGGAAATACAAGTGAGCTTGTGTCTGAAGTAGCAGCACATTAACTAAACTTTTTATCTGAGGCCTTTCTAATTAAAAGGGACAGGAGGTACATATATATATCATGGCAGATGGCAAAGGCCCTTACCTGGCCAAGACACCTCTATAGTAGTAGAACCAGGGAGAGAGTACATTCGGGGCATTACCTCCCTGGGAGTATGGATGGGAGCCACCCTGAGTTGCAGCGGTGCCTTGGACTCCCAGAGGGCTCCATGGAAGTTGGAGTTTGGACCAGCCTTGTTGGGTTCCTTGGGTGCCGACGGGGGGCATTGCAGGAACAGCTGAGCCCTTGTGGTGCAGCACTTCAGCCAAACCCGGAACTGCTGCCAGAAGAAGATCACCGGACACCTGTAGCATTTCCAGATGTCCTATAAATGGAGCCAGCTATAACTACTTCGGGAGCCAGAGTCAGGAGGAGGTCGATAAAGCTTGCTGGAGGAGGAATGGAGGCGACAAGAAAGAGAAGAGAAAGGAAGAAGAAAAAAGAAAAGAAAAGACTGGATAGTTACTGTGCTTGTGCACTGTACTGTGCTGCTGTTGGGGAAAGAGGAAAAAGCACTACACCATGTTAATAAATGTGTGCTGTGTGGCAAAACTTGTATCTGTGTCTGTCCATGTCAGATCTGGGCAGCAGGAGTGCCCTCTGCAGACCACAATATATAATGAGTACTGTTTTTTGATTGGTGAAACATTGGTAGAGCGGTGGAAAACCTTGGACCATCAAGTGCCACATTTACAGCAGACATTTCAGATGCAAACTCCTAATGATGAACTCTGAGTTTCTTGTGTTGAAGTAGCCACTTTGCACAGTAATTCTGGTCGTCTTTTTCTTGCACTTGCATCTGACACGAACAGCCACAACTTAGAGCATGCACATAAGCCACAGGATTGCCAAGGTTGGACAGGATTTGTTTGACAGGACTCCAATGTCAACCAAAGCGCATACATTCTTGACAGAGCTCACTACTTTGATGAGCAATATGATAGTTTTCATTTCAGGGGATAGTTCATGTAGCTGTGTCACTAAAATAAATAAATGAAGACATAAATAAATACATAAAGAAGTAAGCAACAAAAAATATATGTTGTGAAACATTTAATTATTTATAGTCACATTTCAGGTTGTTATTATTTATTTAGTATCACGTTTCAAAGTGTGTCTGGGTATTTATTTAATTTTGTCCATAATACTCTATACACAGACAGATAGAAAGAAATGTATTTATCCCTGGGGGAAATTGGCTGTTTATGGACTCTCTTTAAATAAATACATACATAAATAGGTAAACAGATAAATAAATAAATAAAAAAATATACATTCACTGGTCTGAATAAACACCAGAATGACTAAAAACAAGAAAATCTGTCTATTATAATAATAAAATCTTGGGAAAGAGACGAGATGTGACTTTCTCAGAGAGACACTTTCACGTCCCGCAAGATGAGACTTTGTGCCAAGAGATTTAACCTGGCTGGAAATAAAAGACAAAGAGTAGATGACAAAGAGTAGATGACAAAGTAGAACGTCATCAAGAATTCAAAAACATTGGCGTCACACACATGCAGAGCAGGTTAAAGATAATGGAAGTATGAAAATTTGAATGTCTCAAAAACATGATAGAAAAGATTGCATTAGCACAAACAAATGGAAATTATTACTCGGTGAAATAACGGAACAACAAAAAGAGATTGAATATATTGTTCGGATTTAAACTTTAAGTCAGAGACTTGTAGATCGTCTAATTTGTGTTGCCATCAGGGAAAAGTAGTGTTTCTTCCCAATGAAGAGGTGTATCCGCGAGAATTAAAAGATTTGTTGTTTGGTGAAAGTGAAATCCTGCGAGAGAAAATTTCAAGCCCCACGAGACAAGACTTTATGCAAAGAGATTTGGAAAAGTCCTGCCCACATCTAAAACATTTACAACCACCCACACGGTTCAATCATTTCTCATTTGTGTGAATGCTATTGTCAGACACAGTTCGTGTAGAGAGAAAGAAATGATATTCACTCATGGGCAGTTATATGTTGTGTTGTCACAATATAATTCCAAACATGGAATCAAAATTCAATGCGATATTGACGAAAAGGTAAAAGCGAAAAGATATCGAATAGGACATAGGTGATATGACAGAAGTATGTAGATATTGTTTGGCTTTAAACTTTAAGTCAAGACTTGTAGATCGTCTACTTCATGTTGTCATCAGGAAAAAGTAGTGTTTCTTCCCAATGAACAGGCTTATCTGTGAGAATTAAAAATTTTGTTGTTTGGTGAAAATGAAATCCACATACGTGAGCAGCAGAGACACAAAGTTGCTGGCGCGTAGCGCAGGCAGGGGGACTGGCGAACAAAGTGATCAGGGGGTGAAGCCCCCTAGTTAAAAAGAAACCCCCTGACTTGCCAGTTCCAGTCACAGTGAGACCCTATACCGGCAGATTGCTGTTGATATATAACAGAGCCCCCATAGCGTGTCCTGACACACTTCAGCTGAATAATTCATTGGCTGAAAGTCCTCATTGTTAGAGTGTCAGAGAGAGAATGTTCAGCATTGCTCATAATGGCACTCAGTTTTATTTTAATTCTCTCCTTCGCTACGAACTCCAGGAGGTCAGGAATGCATACCATAACTGAGCTTGCAATTTTAATTAGCTTGTTGATCTGTTGGCCTCTCTTGATGTGATGTTACTAGCCCAGCACACCATAGCATAGAAAATTGCACTGGCCATCACAGAGTTATAGAAGATGTGGAGGATGACACTTCCCATGTTAAAGGAAAATGGTTTCCTAAGGAAAAAGAGCCTGCTCTGCTCTTTGTTATATAGTTTCTCAGTGTTCCTATTATAGGCCAACCTGTCATTAATATGGACCCATTCTCTTTGTATCAAGGAACAATCTTCTCCACCTAAATCCTCTCCTCTGTCTCATCCCCCTTATAAGTACACCCATTAAGTGAAGAATCATCTGAGAATTTCTGCAGGTGACATGACCTGCTGTTATATTTATAGTTCAAGGTGTGCAGAGTGAAGAGAAAAGTAAACAGGAGTGGTCTTTGTGGTGCTCCAGTGTTGCTCACATTCGTATCAGAAGTACACTCCTTGAGTCTCATAATCTGCAGTCTGCTGGACAGGGAGTCACTTATTCAGGACACCACAGGCTCTGCATATCTCTGAGTTTAGTTAAAAGGGATGGCTGGGTGGTACTGAAGTCACTGGAGAAATCAAAAAACATAATCCTCACAATGCTGCCAGTTTTGTACAGGCGAGAAAAAGCCTTGTAAATCGGGTAGATAATTGCATCCATCACTCTAGTCTTTGTCCAATAGGCAAACTGCAGTGAGTCCAGGTGGTCTACCACAAGACCACCCAGACTATAAAAGGACTATATAATTGGAAGACAATGGAGAAATAAGGAACCACTGGCCTACACTTTCAGTGCACATCTTCCTTATTATCTCAGCCATAAAGGAAGGGTGCCAGCATGAGACCATATTTAAAGCAACTATAGATCTGGACCTCAACTCATACTGCAGTATTGTTTTCCTGTTTGTGTCTGTAAAAAGTACACTTTTTATCATTTCCAATTAAATTATGCTCATGTTCTCCTTTCTTTAACATCACCCAGATATACTGAATTCATCTACTGACACCATATAGTATTTTTTTTTCAGTTAAATCATTATCAATTATTTAAACCCCACAAATAGTTAAAACATCTAGCGATGTCAATCAGGTCTTGTTGAATCAAACCACACCATAACACACTAACCTTAGTCACATACTATACACGAATCCCAGAAAGAATTAATTTGTTTATATTTCTGTAAACATCTTAATCTACATTAAGCAAATTGTACCTCAGTGGACAGTATTTCTATTCATAACTTGCTACCTTGATGCAGTTAGAATATATATTTTTTAAATATCAATCATAACACTGTGTGTATTCAGTATACAGTAGTTATTACTGTATTTTTTGAGAGGCTTGGCTTGGATGGTTTAACAGGCTGTGCCCTGTCCCTTATCTACAGATATCTCATTTATCTTGGTTCAAGACATTTTAACTAATCATTCATTTATATTCTATACTTGGATGTACATTTTTCCCAACACGTGGGCTTTGATCGTTCAGTCTTTCCAAGCAGTTATGAATATGGATAAGTGTATTCCTTAACTACATCTTTTCTCATGCTGCACTGTTCAAAAAGCTGATTTCAAATTTTAAGCTTGGAAACATGAACTGTGTTAACACACTGCATAATCAGCAATATGGCTTGACTTATTCAGTTGCTCAAAGTAAGAAAAAGTGTTTGTACAAGAAGTGCAGTTGCATAAGTAAGACACTCTTTGTTTTACTTAGCTGCTTCATTATATTTTACTTCCATCTGTACAATCACTGTTTTAATGTTTACATTATGAATGCAGTGTATAGCAAAAATATTTGTAATATGGAAAAGTTAGTCAAAGATCAGCCTAAATTTAAACAGATGCTTTCCTTTTTTGTACATCAATTAGTTAAGTTAAATGTCTATGCAACCTTAGTTTGATTCAAATAATCATTACTTCAAAGTTGCACTGCTACTGAGGTAAAATTACCAATCCAGTGCTCTTAAAGACAAAATCCTGCTAATTCTGGAAGCTGTTTCTCTAGTGCTGCTGAATCGAGGCCACCTACACAGACTGTTTACATTGTGATTCATTAGTAATAGGTTTAGTCATTGCTCTGTATTTGGACCATAGCAAGAAAAATGTAGCAAACTGAGTCATCATAAGCAATGATTATTTTAATAAAATTATGATTTCTACATGCACATTCATACATAATGGAGATTAAATTGCATGTTCATGCAATTAACACAAGACCTGACATTTTCAAAAAGTTTCATATCATAAAGACATTAAAATGATGGATTTTCAGGTTCCGCTTAGAAATTATGAACAGAGTCTAAGCTTCTTTTCAAAATGCTTTGCAATATTTATAGTTTTAAAGGCTGGTGCATCATAGTACCATGACTCAAATCTAAGCAAGAGCATTGTGTTTTTTGAGTTTGCTCAATCTCTTTATGTCAGACCATTTGTTTTTATTTCCAGGCACTCTGGTTTCCTCCCACATCTCAAAGACTTGCAGGTCAGGTTAATTTAGAGCTGTACATTGGTGAGGTGTGAGTGAGAGTGGATTGTGATGGACTGCTGCCCCACCTGGGGTAAGCAAGAAATCCTGCAACCCAAGCTGCTAAGATAAGTACAGTCCCACCAACAAATCAATATTTTAATAAGCAGATGCAAAAAACGAATGAATCACAATATAGATAGATAGATAGATAGATAGATAGATAGATAGATAGATAGATAGATAGATAGATAGATAGATAGATAGATACTTTATTAATCCCAATGGGAAATTCACATTCTTCAGCAGCAGCATACTGATACAATAAATGATATTAAATTAAAGAATGATAATAATGCAGGTGAAAAACAGAAAAACAGACAATAACTATGTATAATGTTGAATGTTAACGTTTACCCCTCTGGGTGGAATTAAAGAGTCGCATAGTTTGGGGGAGAAACGATCTCCTCAGTCTGTCAGTGGAGCAGGACAGTGACAGCAGTCTGTCGCTGAAGCTGCTCTTCTGTCTGGAGATGATACTATTAAGTGGATGCAGTGGATTCTCCATAATTGATAGGAGCCTGCTGAGCGCCCTTCGCTCTGCCACAGATGTTAACCTGTCCAGCTCCATGCCAACAATAGAGCTTGCCTTCCTCACCAGTTTGTCCAGGCGTGAGGCGTCTTTCCTCTTAATGCTGCCTCCCCAGCACACCACTGCGTAGAAGAGGGCGCTCGCCACAACTGTCTGATAGAACATCTGCAGCATCTTATTGCAGATGTTGAAGGACGCCAGCCTTCTAAGGTAGTATAACCGCCTCTGTCCTTTCTTGCACAGCGCATCAGTATTGGCAGTCCAGTCTAATTTATCATCCAGCTGCACTCCCAGGTATTTATAGGTCTGCACCATCTGCACACAGTCACCTTTGATGATCACTGGGTCTATGAGGGGCCTGGGCCTCCTAAAATCCACCACCAGCTCCTTGGTTTTGCTGGTGTTCAGGTGTAGGTGGTTTGAGTCGCACCATTTAACAAAGTCATTGATTAGGTCCCTATACTCCTCCTCCTGCCCACTCCTGATGCAGCCCACGATAGCAGTGTCATATAGCATATATATAGCATATATAGGATATGTTTATGGACATACGACTTGTTACATGGATTTTTACACTACATTTTAACTCAGTTTTTCTTTTTTTTTTCATAACATTTTGTTTGCTTGGGTCTGAGGTTTCAAAAACGGTCCAGCCATTCTGACATCACAGTAGCAATAATTGCACTTAGGTGTAATTGTACTTTGTGGGTGCACAATGTGCACGTGCTGAGATCTTTTTTTTTTTATATATATTCTATTGATTTTATTGTACTCATTCCATACAAATAGATCAATTTTTACAAAAAATAGGTTTGAAAACAAATCATCCCCCACCCCTGAGAAAGAGAGCATGGCCAACAGACTAAAACTTAAAGCTAGTAAAAATAAGTAAATTGCTGAGTTTAATAAGCGAATAAATATAAATGGAGAAGAAAATGAAATGGGAAGAGAATCTGCTTCCTCAGTGCTTTAAGAGCTTAATCTAAAATGGTATTGATTAGATTGTGCCAGGTTTTGAAAAAGTTCTGCACAGATCCTCTAAGTGAGAATTTCAAATAGTATACAACATCAGTTACCCACTGACTTAAAAGAGGAGAGTTAGGATTCTTCCAGTTGAGCAAGATAAGTCTACGTAAAAAAAGTGTAGTAAAGGCAATCACCGTTTGTTTGTCCTTCTCTACTTTAAGCCCATCTGGAAGAACACCAAACACAGCTGTTAATGGATTAGGAGGGATTGTGACACCAAGGTTGTCTGAAAGGCATTTAAAGATTTTGGTCCAGAATGATATTAATTTGGTGCAGGCCCAAAACATGTGACCCAGTGAGGCTGGAACTTGATTGCAGCATTCGCAGGTTGGATCTTGCCCTGGAAACATTTTGGACAATATTAAACGAGACAGATGTGCTTGATATATAATTTTGAGTTGAATAATTGTATGCTTTGCGCATATAGAGCTCGAGTGAATTCTCTGCATTGCTACCTTCCACTCCTTTTCTGATATGTTGAGTGAGAGATCCTTTTCCTACTGTCCTCTTGGATCTTTGAAAGGGAGGGACTGTAAAATGGTTTTATACAGTGCATCTGGAAAGTATTCACAGCGCATCACTTTTTCCACATTTTCTTATGTTACAGCCTTATTCCAAAATGGATTAAATTCATTTTTTTCCTCAGAATTCTACACACAACACCCCATAATGACAATGTGAAAAAAGTTTACTTGAGGTTTTTGCAAATTTGTTAAAAATAAAAAAAATGAGAAATCAAATGTATATAAGTATTCATAGCCTTTGCTGTGAAGCTCGAAATTGAGCTCAGGTGCATCCTGTTTCCCCTGATCATCCTTGAGATGTTTCTGCAGCTTAATTGGAGTCCACCTGTGGTAAATTCAGTTGATTGGACATGATTTGGAAAGGCACACACCTGTCTATATAAGGTCCCACAGTTGACAGTTCATGTCAGAGTACAAACCAAGCATGAAGTCAAAGGAATTGTCTGTAGACCTCCGAGACAGGATTGTCTCGAGGTACAAATCTGGGGAAGGTTACAGAAAAATTTCTGCTGCTTTGAAGGTCCCAATGAGCACAGTGGCCTCCATCATCCGTAAGTGGAAGAAGTTCGAAACCACCAGGACTTTTCCTAGAGCTGGCCGGCCATCTAAACTGAGCAATCGGGGGAGAAGGGCCTTAGTCAGGGAGGTGACCAAGAACCCGATGGTCACTCTGTCAGAGCTCCAGAGGTCCTCTGTGGAGAGAGGTGAACCTTCCAGAAGGACAACCATCTCTGCAGCAATCCACCAATCAGGCCTGTATGGTAGAGTGGCCAGACGGAAGCCACTCCTTAGTAAAAGGCACATGGCAGCCCACCTGGAGTTTGCGAAAAAGGCACCTGAAGGACTCTCAGACCATGAGAAAGAAAATTCTCTGGTCTGATGAGACAAATATTGAACTCTTTGGGTTGAATGCCAGGCGTCACGTTTGGAGGAAACCTGGCACCGTTCATCACCAGGCCAACATCATCCCTACAGTGAAGCATGGTGGTGGCAGCATCGTGCTGTGGGGATGTTTTTCAGCGGCAGGGACTGGGAGACTAGTCAGGATAAAGGGAAAGATGACTGCAGCAATGTACAGAGGCATCCTGGATGAAAACCTGCTCCAGAGCGCTCTTGACCTCAGACTGGGGCGACGGTTCATCTTTCAGCAGGACAACGACCCTAAGCACACAGCCAAGATATCAAAGGAGTGGCTTCAGTACAACTCTGTGAATGTCCTTGAGTGGCCCAGCCAGAGCCCAGATTTGAATCCGATTGAACATCTCTGGAGAGATCTTAAAATGGCTGTGCACCGACGCTTCCCATCCAACCTGATGGAGCTTGAGAGGTGCTGCAAAGAGGAATGGGCGAAACTGGCCAAGGATAGGTGTGCCAAGCTTGTGGCATCATATTCAAAAAGACTTTAGGCTGTAATTGCTGCCAAAGGTGCATCGATAAAGTATTGAGCAAAGGCTGTGAATACTTATGTACATGGGATTTCTCAGTTTTTTTATTTTTAATAAATTTGCAAAAACCTCAAGTAAACTTTTTTCACGTTGTCATTATGGGGTGTTGTGTGCAGAATTCTGAGGAAAAAATGAATTTAATCCATTTTGGAATAAGGCTGTAACATAACAAAATGTGGAAAAAGTGATGCGCTGTGAATACTTTCCAGATGCACTGTATATTGCAGAAATGCTGTCTGAGTCCTCGAAACTGAGCAATTTTTTTTCCAGCATAGAGGAAGGTGGTAGTTGAGAAAAATCGGGCAGGTTCTGTTTAATAAAGTTTCTAATTTGAAGATAGTGAAAGAAATGTGTTGCTGGAAAGTTAAATTTGGAATGTAATTGTTTATAGGATGCAAAGACGTTGTCTATACAAAGATCTCTAAGTGATTTAATCCCAAATGTTTTCTAGATATTAAAAACGGCATATGTTTGTGAGGGTTGAAAAAGGTGGTTCTCATGCAGAGGTGCCACAGATAAAAGATTCTCTATCTGAAAATGCTTCCTATATTCTGAGTAAGTGAAGCACAATTGAGTTGTTAGTATATTGCCAATAACTTGCATTTATAAGGGCACAAAGCAGGGAATATAAAGAAGTACTGCAGGATTTTATTTCTAAGGAGGACCAAGCCTGTGTATATTCATCTATTTGTGTCATGTTCAGGTTTTTATAGCTTGTATGTTTGCTGCCCAGTAATAAAACTGAAAGTTAGGTAAAGCAATGCCACCTTCTGCCTTAGGTCTTTGTAGGGTCGCTCTTTGGATACGTAGATGTTTTAAGTTCCAAATAAATGAGGTTATATTTGAATCTAATTGCTTAAAAATGATTTATTGGTGTATATTGGAATGTTTTGAAATAAAAAGAGAAGCTTAGGAAGGATATTCATCTTAACAACGTTAATTCTTCCAGCTAGAGTGAGATGAAGGGTTGACCATCTATGCAAGTCTTGCTTAATTTTTTCCATACAGATGGCGAAATTTTGTTGATAAAGAGCTTTATGTTTACTTGTGATGTTTACCCCTAGGTATTTAAACTGGTCTACAATGATAAAAGGGAAGATGTCCAATCTAATATTGTATGCTTGAGAATTCACTAGGAAGAGCACACTTTTAGTCAAATTAAGTCTGAGACCAGAAATCTTTTGAAATTCTGTAAGTGCTGTTAGGACTGCAGGCACAGTATTTTGTGGGTCTGATATATACAGTACCATATCATCTGCATTTAGAGAAATTTTCTGTTCAAGTCCTCCTCTGATAATCCCCTTTATCTGATAAGCATTTCGACAGTGAACTGCCAGTGGCTCAATAGCGATTGCAAAAAGTAGTGGTGACAAGGGGCATCCTTGTCTGGTACCACGTTCTAGTTTAAAGTAGTCTGAATTAATGTTGTTAATACAAACTGAAGCTTCTGGATTGGTATACAGTAGTTTGATCCATGCACAAATGTTCGGGCCAAACCCAAATTTCTCTAATGTAGTGAAAAGGTAGTTCCGTTCAATCATATCAAATGCTTTTTCTGCATCCAACAATAATAATATCTCTGGGGTGTTTGACTTTGCAGGTGAATATATTACATTAAACAGGCGTCAAAGATTGGAAGCTAAGTGTCTGCCTTTAATAAATCCAGTTTGATCTTGTGATATTATCGAAGGCAGCACTTTCTCCATCCTTCTAGCCTTGACTTTGGAGAGTATCTTAATATCATTATTCAGAAATAAAATTAGTCTGTATGATACACATTGTAATAAGTCCTTATTTTGTTTAGGAAAGATGGTGATTGATACTTGGCGAAAAGTTTGAGGTAAAATTTGATTGTCTCTAGCTTCTGTAAATGTTGCTAATAAGAGGGGAGCATGCTGAGTGGAGAATTTCTTATAAAATTTGACAGAGTAGCCATCAGAGCCTGCTGCTTTCCCACTCTGAAGTGACTTTATAGCATCTAGTAATTCTGATAGTGCCAGAGGTTTACCCAATTCCCCTGAGTATCTGTGGTATCTGTAATGCATCCAGAAATACATTAGATTGTGTGTTGTCCTTTAAACTCAGTAGAATATAAGGATTTATAGTAGTCTCTAAATGTGTGCATTATATTTTTATGGTCAATGTTTTTGTCTCCGTTCGTGTTGGTGATTGCTGGGATTGCATTGCGAACTTCTTCCTTGTGGATTTGTTGAGCTAAGAGCTTATTAGCTTTCTCTTTGTGTTTACAGTAATGATGTCTTGATTTAAAAATGAGTTGTTCAGTTTCTTTAGTTGTTAATAGGTTGAACTCTAAATGCAGAGCCTGCCTTTTTTTCTACGAAGAGCCTTACTTGGACATCTGGCATGTTCTTGACCTGTTCTAGTAATTTCGCTGGTTAGCTCTGATACCTTCTTGGTTTCTAATTTATTTCTGAGGGAAAGATATGAAATAATCTATCCTCTTAAGAAGGCCTTCAGGATTTCCCAAAGTATTCCTGCAGAGACCTCTGAGGATGTATTTGTCTCTAGAAAAAAACTGATTTGTTTTTATATAAATTCTGTACAGTTCTCGTCTGCTAATAGAAGTGGGTTAAGACACCATCTGCAAGATGAGTATGTGGGGTATAATGATTTTAGCTCCAAGATCAGAGGGGCACGGTCGGAAATAACAATAGCATCGTACTTGCAAGATTTAATCGTAGGCAAGAAATTACTATCTATAAAGAAATAATCAATTCTTGAGTAGCAATGATGCACTGGTGAATAGAAGGAATATGATCTTGAGATTGGGTTTAGAAATCTCCAGGGGTCTGATAAGTTGTGGTCAGTTACAAACTGTGTAATTGTCTTTGCAGTGTTAGATGTCATCGCCCCTGTGGCAGGAGACCTATCTAGGTCTGGATTTAAAACACAATTAAAGTCCCCAGCCATTATAATTTTATGAGTGTTCACATTGGGAATGGATATAAATACATTTTGCATGAATTCCCTATCATCTACATTTGGTGCATAAACATTTATCAAAATCACTTTACAGTTAAATAAATTGCCCATGACAATTACATATTTCCCTTCAGGATTAATAAAACTATATCTGATACCACAAATGAGACTGTTCTATGTATAAGAATTCCCACACCTCTAGCTTTCTTTGTAAAGCTGGAATGGAATATTTGGCCATTCCAGTCTTTTTGCAGCCGGAACTGTTCCTTGTTTAATAAGTGGGTCTCCTGTAAAAATACTATTTTAATGTTTAGACCTGTTAGGTGAGAGAATACTTTCTTTCTCTTTAATTTGTGATTCAGGCCTTTAACGAATTCACTGGGTTTGGACTTTCACAATTCTCAGGTAGACCTTTGATTCTAATATTATTCTTTCTGCATCCATCTTCCAGAGCAGCAAGTCTGTCTCTGAGTTTTTTGCATTCGGAATTCGCAGCTGTTGCTTATCCATCAGCGGTAGATGCCAAATGTTCGGCTGTTTCAATTCGAGTCGTGAATGTCTGCTTAACGTCTTCCAGCTGATCGGCAAGTTCTCTCAGTTTAGACACATTTTCCTGAATGTCTTCCTCAATTTTTCCCAGCATACCTTTAAAGGCTGCATCAAAGCGATTATACTGTAGACACGTTTTTCCAAGTGTTTATTATCCTGCCGCAGCTCTTGCATCTCCAGCCGCAGCTCTTGCAGCTCCAGCCGCAGCTTCTTATTTGTCTTCTCACTTGTCTTGAGCAAGCCATTTATTTTTTTCTTTATATTTTTCTGAATGTCTTTCTTGAGGTCATTTATGGCCATGGCCATTGTAGCAATCAGATCGTTTTGACTTCCGTGCTCCGCAGGTGAAGTGGCAAGCCCTATTATAGCCAATGCTTCCCGCTCACAAGGAGTAGATGAAAGTACAGACTGCAAGGCCATTTCCAGTTTCAAGTGATCTTCTGGAATCGGCAAGCTATCATGACCTGCATCACTTACACATTCGCTCCCATTTTCGCTCTCGACAGGAGACGATGCAGTGAAGCAGGGTCCTGGGGAGTCTGTGCTTTCGCCTTTCTGTTCCAGGTCAGTCTCTGAAAGGCCGTACCTTGCACTTGAACTTAATGCCTGTCTAGACTTGTATGTAAGTTTAGGTTTCTTTTCCGTTTCTTTCTGACCCCCTTTCTTGTTGCTTATGTTTATATACTGTACTGTAGTAGAAACTCCTCGGGTCGGGTAAATACAGGATAGCTCGGGATAATAAGAAATAAGAGAAGGAATAAAGCCACTGCTAACAGTGCTCCGTTTCAGACGTCCATCTCCTGTAACGGATATGTGCATATGCTGAGATCTGGCATCACAGTAGTGATTTTTTTCCCTGTAAAAAGGAGACAGTAATGAAGACGAAACAAGCAAGTTTTCTGGTTTATATTAGAAAGCCAGATGTTTGAAGTTATCTTTGTTTATTTTTGATTCTTTTGTATGTATGTATGTATTTATTTATTTATTTATTGTGTTTGTCTTAATGCCATAGTGATGTTCCATGTATTTTGTGGGAAGGCCCTAAGAGGCAGAGCCACCTGCCGATCAATGCCAGGAACTGCCCTCCACTTATAGATCCAGAGTGTCCTGGAAGTTTATTTCAAATGTGCTTGGGAGTTTTGTGGGTGTTTCTTTGTACAGTTCTCTGCTTTTTTGATTCTTTGGATGTTTGAACGTATTTCTCCATTTTTGACCAGTAGTTCAATATCTGTTTTTTAGGATTTGTTTGCTTTGAATTGATTTTTGTGTTACAGACAACTTCCTTTTGCTTTTTTGTGCTCCTACAGAGCTTCACTCTTGTGGAACAGCATTTTTTTTCGCTAATAATAAATCTTTTTATTTATAAAGTCTCTGTTGTTGTCCTTATTACGATCCAGGGTTTTGCAGTGATATCCCAGGATTATGTGCTTTGCAACTTCTAGTTCATAATAGTTATTGCTAGCATTTTGCTTCCACTGCTGATGCAGTTTGGACATTCCTTTCTGCATTTTCTTTCTTTATTTTTCCAGTAGAATTGTTATTTTTCAGTTTTCTTTTTGTAGGAGCTAGTTTATTTAGGCAGACACTGACCATTCTACTGAGTCAGTAGAGTGAAATATGCCCTTGTAAGGATCTGCAAGGATTAAGATTACCTTCTCGTACTTGGAAGTCTCCTTGTCAGAGCTGAGTTCTCAGGTAGATCCATTGCAAAAAATCAAAATTTGTGTAATGTTTTTGAGTGAGGGAGAGTTTTAATTATTAATTCACTATGCAAGCTTATAATCCAAAATCAGGTCAGATCAAAACACTAGAGCTCTAAAGTGTCATCATGACAGAGAAGGAAAGTTTGACTCGAATTCCTGTAACTATACATAAAGAGATTAGTGACATTGAATTCCTGTAACTATACCTAAAGAGATTAGTGTTAGATATGTAAAGATATTCCTTTACAATTATCATGCAAGCTCTGTAAATGAAGTGTGCACTTTTACAAAATGGCTGCAGTGAAGTCATAATCTGATATGTCTGCACCATGCACCAAGCAATAGCTAAAAAACTGATGTTGTTGTTAAAGTACAATAATTAGACAAACACTGAGAAAAAAATAAAATAAATATTTGGGTAAATAAATATACAAATAAATAAGAAATCAACATAATTTTACTTGGCAAAGTCAAAGTGTTGCACAAATAAATATTATATTAGATAATATTAATAAATATTACATGGATAGAAACAAAACCACACAAAAACATTTGTTGATGTCTGTAGAACATGGTGTTATGGCTTGATGATGATGTAACTGCTGGCATGCAATGAATTCTGATGTGTGTAGAAACATCTTATCTGCTCAAGTTCCAGTAAATGTCTACAAGTTCATTGGACTGCGCTTCATCCTATTACAAGATAACAAATCGAAACATACTGCTCGGGCAACATAGGAGTTTTTCAAAGCCAAACAATGGAAAATGGAAAATTATTGAATGGCCAAGCCAGTCACCTGATTTTAGACCCAATGGAGCAGGCCTTCCATATGCTGAAGAGAAATAGATAAGCCCTCAAAACAAGCAGGAGCTGAAGAAAGCTGCATTAGAGGCTTGGCAGAGCATCACCAGTGAAGAATCTCAGGCACTGATGGTGTCTATGAATTGTAGACTTCAAGCAGTCATTGTATGTAAGGGATATGCAATAAAATACTAAATATGACTGTTTTAATAGACCCCTGCCATTGCTATTTCCCAAACATGGTGCCCTGAAAGGGGGGGCATACAGAAAAAGTGTTGTCATTTCTACCTGGTGTGACCAAAATTTATGCAAATCTCCTTAAATGAAAGTCTGCAATGTGCACTTTAATCACATCTGAATTGTTAGATTTGTAATTTTAAACTGTGGAGCACAGGGGTAAATCAAGGAAAATGGTTCTTTGTTCCAAACATTATGAAGAGTACTAAATATATATTCAAAGAACTGTGATGAAAGGTCTGATATTTGTAAAACAGTATAAAAGGGGACAACCTAACTAAGGAATCTTTCAGTCCAAAACCATGATGGTATTCTTACTAATGGACTAATATTACTACAGTAATCTTTGCCAGAAATCACAATGAGATTGAACTTAAAGGAAAACAAAGGAGAACTTAGTACATCAGAATGAACTGCTTTAAATTGGTGTTCACAAGAAAAATAAATAAATAAATACTGTATATAATGCATCTGAGAAACAATAACTAAAGAAGATGTCTACTTTGACAAATTAGTTTATCTATATTTAATGCAGGCATTGAACTTTGCTTTTAAATATTTTAGTTACACAAATTTTGGGTCTTGTTTAAAGATATTTCATTTTGATTTGCGCCCAAGCTTAAAGAGGTTTGTGTGTTTAGTTTCTCTGCTACAATGTCTTACATTGGAATATTGAATGCAGCTAATAAAGCACTAGAGCTTCAGCTAGTATGAGTAAAAACTGCTTTCACTGGGAAAAGGTATTTATCTCTTATTGAAGGAGAGAGTGCAAGAATAGTCTTAGCTACAAAACAAGAAAATAAAAAAATTGAATTGAATTTGCACTGCAGCCTTCTAAACCAATTTAATATCAGTCTTCTTTCATTCTTTAACTGCAGAATGAAAACTAGTCAGCCCTTTCAATCGCTTGATGCCAAATGATTCATGTGGACTCCACTGGGAATTTCAAGGTTTCTGCATCTTTGTTATTAGTGTTGGCAACAGAAAGGCCAGAGGCCAATTATTAGAATTCTCTCAAGGATGCATGTAAGTGATTTTCTTAATGTTATATCAAAAATGATACTCTGATATAATTGTAATAGTACAGATTAATTTGCCCATTGGTTTTGGCCACCCAGCATTTTAATTTATTATTTATTTCTGTTTGTTTTGCACACTGTACAAGTTAAAGCTACTGTTTTTAGGCTGTCACAACATTGTTTTTATTAGCCTCCAGTGTAACAACGTATACACTGTGTAAACACCATCTCTTAAGGGTTCCCTCAATCGATGAATTTTTCCATAAATAAGATTTAATTACTGAGCGATAGTTATCCTAGTACACTTTGAGACCACCAAGAGTATTAGCAAATACCCATGATGACTCTATTCAGCCATGGAAGCCACAAATTCCCAGGTAGTTCTTAAAAAGCAAATATGTCAAAAGGGACCAACAGTCCTTTTTTTTTATTTTATATTTATTTTAAATTTCAATATTTTTAAATATGTAGTTCATTTCTAATTTAGTTTTTCCATACATCTGTGGCATTATTGTTAAAGGCTTTCTTTTGCTTTCTAACATACTTATGAGTTTTTATGAAATAATTAGCTCTTCTAAATTATGTGCAAAAATGTGTGATATTTTTGAAATATAAATTATGCCATTTGCAAATAATTTTAAAGTAAATATTGTCATATTATAAATGATAGTAATGTTAGTCTAAATTATGATTTGGTTCTTGCAGCATAGAAAACGATAGGGAATCTGAGAATGTAAGAGTACAATATAGAATGACAAGTCATTATTCACCATACATTTTTCATTCCGGGCCTGTCTGCACCTTGATTTACTAGGCTCTTGTTTATGTGCTGCTCTTCTGCAATCAAGTCCTTGTGTGTAGTGCCATGCTACAGTTCTTGTACTTTTCCATAAATTATTATTGTCAAATGATTGTTAACTTTGCACTGTCCTGCCAAGCAGTCTAATAAGCTGTGAAAGTGTTTAGCTAGCAAGTCTGCTGCTATACTGTGGTAAAACTAATAAGCCCACTACCAACAATCGTAACAATTCTGCTTTAGCTTAGCTGGCTGGGATGATGGTGTGTTTCAGTTTCAGCAAAACTGTGCTTGCAGGGGTTGGGGTTTGATCACAGGCTATGGGAGGGAACTAAAAATGAAGCTGATCTCTGTTATAGTACTGCATCTTTCATTTATGGCCAATTAGTTTTAGGTAAAGGAGTCTGTCAAATGAAAATGTTTTCATTTGGTCTGGGTCTGTTCATTAAAGTAATATGTCATTATTGTTACAAAAATGACTCTCCAGCTCATGACACAACTTTTCTTTCCTATGGGGATGTATTTTCCAGGTAGTTTAGTGTACAGACTACAGTGAATTCATATTCAACAAGTGGTTACATAACTTAACATTCTCAAACCCACTTAATATACTTCAGAGTTATAAGGTAGTGGTGCCAATCCTATTAGCACTAGGTGCCGGGCAGGAAAATGGCCCTGAATAGGGCAAGAGACCATTGCAAGCCTTACTCACAGCCACAGGTCATGGTCAGTTTGAAATCACCTATCAAATGAAGCAGCAAGTGTTTTGGGGTTGCATATGAAAAACTGGGAAAACCTATGAAGGCATGGCCAATGACGGGGCACTGGATTCAAGTGCAAGATGCTGGATCCATGAGGTTGCAACACTACCCACTGTGACACTGGTCAGCAGAAACTAGAATTTCATTTAAAACACATATTACAAAACATTCCAAAACCTATTTTTTCCATCTTAAAAATGTTGGAATATTAAGACATTTTCTAAATATGCAAGATACCAAGAAGTTCATTCATGCATTTATTTCTAGTAGTATTGACACAAAGTTTTATTCAATGGCTGTTCAAATTGTTCTTTATGCATCTTTCAGTTACTTCAAAATGCTGCTGCAAGATTTAGTACACAAAATAGTAAATAGGAACACATAACTCCTGTTCTCAAGTCCTTACACTGACTCCCAGTTAACTTAAGCTTTAAAGTCCTCCTTTTAATTTACCTGCTTTCTCATCTGAGTGCACATTGACATCTCAAGATGTGAACCTACTTAAGGTTCTAAGGATTAATAAAATGACAGTGGGAGATCAAGCTTTTATTTACAGGGCCCCAAAACTGTGGAATGATCTGCATACTAATATAGGAGATGCCCCTTCAGTCTCTGCTTTTTAATTCCAGCAGAAGTCTCTGTACTTTAGTATAGCATACCCTGACTAGAGCTGCTGATTAGCTGTGCATAGTGATTTTCTCTGTATTAGTCATTTGTACAGAAATACATGTAACAAAATATTACTAATTTACAAAATGTTACTAACCCTCCTTGTTTCAGTTTCTCTTCTTAGTATCCTGATATGACACTTGATGCCACTGCTGTACTGCCAGGCTGCTCTCCTGCATATGGAAAAATCATCTTGGATAAAGGAGCGTTGGAATCATTGGATGGAAAGGTTCTCTCGACAGATTGGACATCCAGCACAGACTCCACTATAGAAAATCCAGAAGCAGGTAGGCGGCCACTTGGCCAAGATCTCCAGAACTGTGACTTCATGTTTGACTTTCTCTTTACAATTTTAATCTCCACCATTGTCAACTGGCAATAATGTAGTTCATCAACTGTTTAATTGTTTTTTTACATTTATGTTTAATCAGCTTTTACCTTGCTGTCTGTTTTTTTTAACAAATCTGCATTTATATGTGTGCCAGTTCTGTATATAGTAATTAATTCTATCTAATATAATGTATAATTGTATTTTAACTGGAGGCGGCACGGTGGCACAGTGGTAGCTCTGCTGCCTCACAGTAAGGAAACCTGGATTCGCTTCCCAGGTCCTCCCTGCGTGGAGTTTGCATGTTCTCCCCGTGTCTGCGTGGGTTTCCTCCCACAGTCCAAAGACATGCAGGTTAGTTGCATTGGCAATCCTAAATTGTCCCTAGTGTGTGCTTGGTGTGTGGGTGTGTGTGTGTGTGTGTGTGTGTGTGTGTGTGTCCTGAGGTGGGCCGGCACCCTGCCCGGGGTTTGTTCCTGCCTTGTGCCCTGTGCTGGCTGGGATTGGCTCCAGCAGACCCCCGTGACCCTGTGTTAGGATATAGCGGGCTGAACAATGACTGACTGTATTTTAACTGAGAATTGTTCACAGTGCACTGTGCAAAAAATAAGTTGTAAAAGTGGTTTTAGAAATTTTAATTGTTTTTATATTTTAATTGCATTTGTTATTCGCGCAGCTCCAACAAATATTTCTGAGACCATCTGCTAACTTGATGAAAGAAGTCTGCAACATCCATGTATTCATTCCTTGTTCACTTGGCAATTATTTACCCACCCATCTATCCATCTATTTTCTTAAACCTTTCTTTCCATCTATTTCTTCTATGTCTTTCACAGTAAAAATTATTTATATTTATACCTATTCTAAAAGGTGCCCATCATGAACATATATCCCACATACAGCCACAAAAGACCTGAGCAATGTTGAGGAGAGGCTGATAAAGAAAAAATCAGGTCCAGGCTCTGAAGAAACCAACTGTCCATCAAAGGGACAGATACCACCAGATTTGCACAGAATGCTAAGTCCATTTCTCTATCTCTCACATGTGGAGAACAACATAGCAGACTCTAATTGATGGATATTTAGTCAAAGAGTTGTGCAGCACAGTTAGTGAAAGCAAATGTATGATGTAACAGGAAGTTTTATTTAAGACTACAAACATGTATGCAGTGTGATAGTATTTTATTTTGAATACAAATTTCTGTAAATTACAAATTACTGCTTAAGAAAAAGCAGTAAAATTTCAGCCGTAATGTTTAAGTACAAAGTATGTACTATCACCAGGCTATATGTTGTTTAGTACATCTGATGTGATGCTCTTCAAAATGTTCTTTTTTTCCTATAACAAAATGGTGGGGAAGGACTGACTTTAATAATCTAACAGACAGAAGCTGCACCGCAGGGTCAAGTTGCTGCTCCTGAACAACAGTTGCGCTAGCCAGTCATTATGTGGGTGCACTGAGCTTGTGTCTTATTGGTTTGAGTACACACGATTGTTTGCTGATGGACTTTGTATGACCTGGAAACAATCCCCGTAATCCTTCATATATTGCTATGTAGACAGTACAAGGTTTGCTGTATTGATCACATCAGAAGGAAACTGTCATGGTCTCCTACACTTCATACTTTCTCTTCATAAACTTTGTGGATCAAAGATGCCCCTTTAATAAATGTTCAGCAACAACTGAAAAGGGTTGCTAAATTATTATGATGTGGTATATATTCTTAAATCCTGCTTTTATTCCTACTGTACACTGGATTTGTAACCCTGAATTGTTTTATTTTCATACATGCCCCTGCATTTTGATCTATACTTACTTTTGCAAGACTTAATTGTCCCAACTAATCTTGCAGGCTTGCTTTAAAATCAATTCCACAAGCATATGGCAATAAGACTAAAATACTTTTATGATCACATAACCATATAAATTTAATTTAAGCAATTGTTCAGACAGTTTATTGAATTTTTGAGGAAATAGTAATTTGTAGGCAATTCAATCAATACGGAGAGGTAATCATCTAATTAAAATATTTACAAAATATCCTTTTTACCTTTTAGAGATGGAAACATTGAGTAGTACATGTGAATTTGTTAACCATTACAAGTAAATGAGGCAGAAAATCTGCTGTTTAGAAGACAGAAAGGTATTGTCTGTTTTAGTGGGAACTGTGAAAGCTAACATACTAGATCAACAATAATAATGATATAAATAATAAACACTAGATACACAGAACTTCATGAGATACTGTCCTCGGTGAAACCTTTTGTTATGTTCCATGACTCTCAAGTTTCCATCTTTAGAAAGACGTTATGTAAATTACTAAAATAAACTGAAGAAAAAAACACAATATTGAATATCAAACTTAAATTGTAATTTAATTTTTGAACAACAAAGATAAAATTGGAAGACTTAAAAAAGCAAAAAAGTTAAAACTTTCAACTGAAGATATGCACCTATTTGTGTATTCTTGTGTTATTTAAGGATTTGTTGTCACTTATCTTATTTAAACGTTGGTTTTGTGTTTTGAAGTGAATTTATAGTACTAGGGTGTTGTACCGTGTTAGCCATTATGAATGTAGAGAAAAGCCAAGCAAAATGACACCTTTTATTGGCTAACTCAAAAGATTACAATATGCAAGCTTTCGAGGCAACTCAGGCCCCTTCTTCAGGCAAGCTGTAATGAAGTGAATTTAGAAAGCTGTATTTGGCTATTGTCTTGATTTTCTTTTGTCATGGAAGACAGGTTGTTGGCTGGCATCCGACCAGGATGGATGGCTACATACCCAGAATGGATGACTTGGTAATGGAAGTGGGGAAGGAGTCTGCTCCTGTGTTCTCTCAGTACAACATGTGGCAGCAGCTCTCTACTGTATCTCCATTATACACACGTGCAGGGCTGCATGGGAATTGGAGTTCTAATGTGCAGCCCTGCTAGATCTCACAGGAACTGTGGGGAAGAGTTTTCCTCATTATGACGAGGTTCCACATGACCAGGAAATGCTGCCCACATGCAATGTGGTAGCACCAGAAGGACTTCCTGGTCTGCCATAAACAAAGACACTCCTACTCACTCCGGGAGTCAAGTGGAGGAGAGGAAAGAGACAGAGAATTCTGCTTGTAATTGTGGTTTTGCAACCTTTGGAGAAGCCTGTGAGAGGTATTTCTGAATAATAAAATCTTTATTTGAACCTGGAACCAGTGTTCTCTAGGTTTGGGGTGTTGCAACACCCCCTCATGGTTCATACTTTATTCACGCAAATCTTATCGTAGTGATCAAATGACTGTGTCATCATTATCCCTCTGTGGGTGAAAAAAAAATTTTTGTCACGTGTGCTTCATTTTCAAGTACGTCCTAGCGTTAGGTTAGGTTTTGACCTCTTATCAGTATTTTTTTTATTTCTGTTTTGCTTTGCCCTTTTTGATCCTTTTTCTTGATCCATTTTAACCTCCTGGTATTTTGACCTTCGCTAGCCTTGTCATGTTGATTTTTTCACATTCTAATCCTCTCTTGGTCTCTTCTCACTCACAATAATCCACAGCACTCCCAAGCTTGCTTGCTTGGGAGTGCCTTTTTAAGCAAGTCCTTGTTGCACTTACGTTTCCCCCTTTTTCTATTTTTATTCTCTTTTTGTTTATACAAATAAATTCTCAATTTTTTACAGATTTTTTTGTGGGATTTGTCTAGTCGAGCCAGAGGTTTGGCGGTTCCTCTCTCTCTTGGAGGACATTTGTGTATATTGCTGAAACAGTTACAGTATTTTTGTAATTTTTAAAGCCAGGACCCCATTATTTGGTTTGTGTAGGCTGCATCCTGCCTGTGGAGATTGGGAACTGGCAGTCTAGGGGTGAGGCTACATCTGATAAGGTTGGTGAAGCCCCTGGCTGCTTTCTGTGACTTTTAGGTGGCCTTACACCCTTTCATCATGAATTGAACACAAGATAAGAAATCTAATTTTTGTGGTGTAAAACATGCAATGACCTGGAAATTTTTGATTTGATATACTTTATTAATCCCCAAGGGGAAATTTGTCTTTTTTCATGACCCTTGGGGTGAGAGCACAAGTTCAACCACTGTACAGTGTACCTGAAGAATTGTTCAGGTAGACAGCCTTGCTCAAAGGCCTAATAGAATAGGATCCCTTCTAGTAGTAATGGGATTTGAACCAGCAACCTTCCAGCTACAACTCTTTGTTGTGTTGTGCACCCATTCCACAAGTTCTGTCAATGTACAGCTGTTAATCAGTTTCACAAATAGGCCATATGTTTTGGGCATGTACCCAATTAACATCATTCTGTGCAAAAATTTTTAAATGCCTGTCAGACAGCCTTGGTGTCCAAATCACTCCTTTTTTTAAAAAATTATATTCATTTTATTGTAATCATTCCATACAAATGGATCAATTTTTACAAAAAAACAGCATTGAAAACAAATCAACCCCCACCCCTGAGAAAGAGAGCATGGCCAACGGAGTAAAACTTAAAGCTAGTGAAAATAAATAAATAGATCAGTTTAATAGGTGGATAAAGATAAATGGAGAAGAAAAAGAAATGGAAAGAGAATCTGCTTCCTCAGTGTTTTAAGAGCTTATTCTAAAATATTTTTGATGTCCAAATCACTCCTAATCCATTAACAGCTGTGGTTGGTGGACTCCCAGATTGACTTAAAGTGGAGAAGGACAAACAAACTGTAATTGCCTTTACTTCACTATTAGCATGTAGAATTAGCTGGAAGAGTCCTAACCCACCTCTGTTAAGTCAGTGGGTAACTGATGTTATACACTATTCAAAATTGGAAAAAATCTAATTCTGTCTTAGAGGATGTTTTCAAAACTTTTTTAAAACCTGGCAGGATCTAATCAATAATATTTTAGAATAAACACTTTTATTGGGGTGAAAGAATCCTTTCCCTCTATACTACTCTCAAACGTTTTACTCTGGCTGTTGGCCTTTCTCATGGGTGGGGGTGATTTGAATTTAGTTTTATTAAGTTTGACTTGATTATATGGAATGTTACAGGTTCTAAATGAAAATTTAAAAAAATTACAAATAGACTATGTCCTGAAAAAATATTTTTTGGAATTTGTTACCAATTTCAAAATAATAAACTAGTAGATTCTGTATGTGCTTTATAGCAAGTAACACACTTTCTTTTTACAGATTTATGAAAACTGTATCTTCACCTACGGCATAAGCACTTTAGGCACATGTTGACCAAAGGGATCTGCTTCTAAAATTAAACCTTAGATTGAAGAGAGCATCTGAGTTTTAATCAAATGGTTCAGAAATCATAAGGCAAATAAATAAAGAAATGGAATGAAAGAAATGTTACAAAAAATCAGAGCTTGTTTCTGGCTCCAAACAGACTAAGAAGGAATGGATAACAAGCCTTTTTTGTTTGTGTGGCAGAGCTGTTTCTGTACTAATTGTATAATGAATCACCATCATATGAATCACAGTAAGCAGGCAAAATAAATGTTAATGCTTATAAATTAGCATTTTGAATCATAAAGCCACAGTCACTCACATTCCTGTTGAAGGAATCATGGATAAACATGCATGCATAACAGTACCATTTTTCTTATTTTTAATATTTGAATGATTATATGTTTTGGGAATTGAGATGAACGTGACACTGACCTAACTGAAAGTATAATTATAGATCAGTCTTCCTTTGCTACAGGATGGGAATTCTCGGCCACCCAAAGAATGTAATATACATTACATGTATAAGTTACTGTATCTGTTGTTGATCTAAGGAACACAGAGGACATGATGAAGATGCTAGTTTGATTTGTAGTTATTTATTAGCCTCGTGTGTTTTAAAGCTATGAATTGTGAGCACCAAGAATCACACCTCAACAAATGGTTACAGAAGAAGCTTTCAAGGGTGTTTTATCCACCATTTCATGGATTTTGTAGGACAAAGTGGGCATTACCATTTCTGGTAATGCAGATTTAACAGGGATGCAGGCATCTAGCTGCACAAAAAACCCTCACTTGCATTCCAAACTAAGCTGAATGAACTCCAGCATGTACCAGGATCTGCCTGTACTTCATCTGAGAACAAAGGTGTAAATCAGAGGTGACCTGACATCTCTCCAGAGGCCCCTCTGCAGATCTCTTGAGCCAGATGGTGCAAAATGGACTCAAGCAAGGACTATAATTCAAGGAATGACAGCTCTGAGGGACACAGGAACTCATCTATGAAGAGACACCAGTTTTGTAGCTGGAAGTGACTTTAATGCAATCAGGAGAAGGACATGCACTGCATCCCTTAAAGTGAGAGGAGAAGGAATAAAAGGAGCGTATAGCAAGTTAAGAGAAGTTGAGGGATTCTCTCTGGGCACCCACTATGGTATTCTCTCCAAAATGGCTGAAAACATCTGAATCCTGATCACTGAACCTAAAAGCTATGAACCACTCCTGCTTGGAGAGCCTATTAAGTCACGATAAGTTGTCATACCATCCATACACAGTATTGCAGCTTACAGTGAATTGAAATAATATTCACCATGGCCACCGTGCAACAATATACATAAACACAACACAAGTGCAAGGTAGGTAAAGAACTATACTATACTATAAATAGATAGATAAATAAATAAATATGTAATAAGTAAGTGAATTAACAGTAATAATTTGAAATAGTCAATAATAAATTAATTATAACAGCAACTAATGATAAAAAACAACAGTAGCAACAAGTGTAAAAAATGTACTGCATATAAATAAACTTATAGGAGCAGATCTGAGGGCAAGGGAGCAGCACTGAGTACAGAGTCCGGACAGCCATGGGAGAGAAGCTGTTGTAGAACCTGACAGAACTAGTTCAGATGCTACAGTTCCTTCTGCCAGATGGAAGTGGGACAAAAAGACCAGAAGAGAGGTGGGAGCGGTTCTTCACAATGCTACAAACTTGTTGGATGCATCGCTTTAAAAAGATGCCTTTAAAGCAGGGCAGAGATGTCCCAATGATCTTTTATGCTGTAGAATTTTACGGTCAGAGACGCTTCAGTTCCTAAACCAGACAGTGATGCAGCTGGTCAGAATGCTCTCTATGGTGCCGCTGTAGAATGTGGGGGGAATGGGGGATGGTACACTTGTCTTTTTCAGCCTCCTAAGGAAGCGGAGACACTGCAAGTGGGGTGTGGACAGCATGGGCCTAAATGAAGTCAGCAATCATCTGATTCGTCTTGTCCCCATTAGAGACAGATAGTTGCATTTGCAACCAATCAATGTATTTTTATTCTGTAAACTGACTCATCGCCTTTACTAATGAGACCACCACCATTGTGTCATCTGCAAACTTAATGATGGTGTTAGAGCTGTACACAGCTCTACAATCATCAGACAGCAGATAGTGAACAGAAGTAGGAGCAGACTACACAGCCCCGGAGGGCACCAGTACTCAGCATGATGGTCTCTCTGTCAGGAAGTCCAGGATCCAGTTGCACAGGGAAGTGTTGTAGCCTAGCACACTCAACTTCTATATGAGCTTCTGAGGGATGGTAGTGTTGAAATCTGAACTGAAGTCAATGAAAAGCATTCCAGCATGATTGTCTTTGTTGTCCCAATGGGACAGGGCCAAATGAAGAGTAAATGTGGTCTTAGACTAGCCTTTCAAAGCACTTCATGATGACAGGTATGAGTGCTATAGGGAAATATTTGGTGAGGAAAGAGATAGAGTATGATGCTGGTGGTTTTGAAGCATTTGGGAACAACTGAACAACTCCCTGTCTCAGGTTTGCACATTCATTGAGCACTCCGGAAGGTATGTTGTGTGGTCTACCAGCTTTGCGTGGGTTTACATTCAACAAAGTTCTTCTCATGTCAGCAGTGGACAAGCACAGTACCTGATCTTCCTGAGGAGCGATGGATCTTCCTTGCAAGTATGTTGTTTAGGGCATCACACCATGCATAGACATTGTTTAGGACATCTGGAAGGGAGGCATCGCCAATGCAGACAGGTGGTGTGGTCTTATAGTCTATGATGGCTTGGATTCCCTGCCACATATGTGTCTCGGATGTCCTGAAAGTGGCTGTAGGTTTTCTTGCTATAAGTTAGCTCTTGCTATCACCTAATCAAAAAGCAGAATTTATGAGACTTTAACGATGCAAGTAACCTGCATGTAAGCTGAGAAGGCATTTAAAATGATAAAAATTGATTAGCTGGAAGTGTCGATAAAAAATCACATAGAATGGCAAACATGATATAGTTTACAGCAGACCTCTTTCACTGAGCGATATAACTCAGATCTGTCAGACAGTAGCCATCCTCTATTTCCCCAATTTCAGTTCTTGCCTTCAGGTAGCAGATTTATTTGCCAAGGATAAAGAGCAGCACATTTAAGAACTCTTTTATTCCCAGGGCTATAAGCATTTTAAATTATGTTACCTTTGGGGATGCTTCTGAATTCTGAATTATTTTGTGTATTGTTAGAGGTATGGAACAGGTGGAAGGACACTTGTGGATGTCAAGGAAGCTTTGGGGTGCTACTAAGGTCACTTGTTTTAGTCCTAACACAACTATGATCAAACAAAATAAGCGCTTGATACTCAAAAGACAGTAAAATAGAAACAAAAAGTAGTCTTCCTCTCTTTCTCTCTTTTTGTTTAAGGTTAGCAGCTTGATAGAGCAGGTCTTTCTTGGGAACTCTGTTCTGTTGGCAGTTCAAGTTTGGATTGAGAGGTCTCTCTCTGGGGCAGCTGGCCTTTTATAAGACTCTGGCTCTGGGGTGGTATCGCTTTCCTCAGATAAATCTGGAAGGGATCTCTAATGTACATGCGAGGCAATGATGATAACATTGGCTGTCAATTGTTATGTCTTGGCTTATCTTCTTGTATTTTTACAACAATGCCTTATGTTTGTAATTTCCCACTACAAACAAATTTCCCTCTAAGATAATACAAGTCTACCTAACCAAACATAAACCATCTAAATCCAATCAAAATGTAATATCTTTAGAAATGGAAAATTAATCATACTAAGTCTTTTAAAATTGGCACAAAAGTCAATAAACCGATGGAAAGACTATTGATATGGGTGCACAAACCATAAAAATAGGAACAATGTTGTGTTTCCTCTTTTTCCATTTGACTAAAATATCTCAGAGATGTACCTAGGCAAAGATAATACAAGTTGAAGGAACTCTTTATTACTCCTAAATAAATTTGCCATTGTAGACCAGCAACAGCAGTTCTACAGTATATCATACTAGTGGTCATGCAGCAGAACAATTTTTAGCAATGGATTGTAGCGGTCCACTGCTGCTAAGATTCACACCGTTAAGAAGACGGTGATTTATTTATTTTTATGGAGGAGATACCAGGGATGCTCCACAGCCTTGGCCCGACCCGTACACACTCACAAATAGAGACAAAATAATGCACACTGGAATCAAACAACAAATAAAGAATGTAATGAAATTAAATGAAATAAATGAAAACAATACCACCCCGAACGATGAAGATACTAAATGCAGAGATCTGTAAGTTGAAAGGTAATGAAAAAACAGTCCTACCAGTAGACCCTGAAAATGGTGAAGACAGGTGAATGGTTCAGGAGCGCTCCTTTTCTTGCTGGAAGGCCATGAATCCACTATCAGTCCTCAGCACACAGGTAGACAGAAGACAATCCAGACCCCAACAACGAAACAATCCAGGACACAACGACTAAGTACAGTTAATCAAACAGAAGGCAGACAGACAGGTACACGGAACACAGATTACAAAAAAAATACTCTTCCCCCTTTTGGACACCGGCCCTCCTTTTAAGAGCACCTCTGACCCCAACAGCCCCTGCATCCCAGACAGAAGACCTAACAGAGCCTCTGCAGGGACTGCTGGGAGTTTTAACGTATAGTAGCACTGCTACAGGATAATGGTAATGTATTTGTGTGAGCCAATGATTCCTGTGCTATGTGGCTTTTAGTGATGGCCAAGAAAAAAATTAAATCTTATGTTTACCTAAGAAAAAGAAAAAGACATGACAAACTTTCTGATAGAAGACCAGTGCTGGAACATTGCAAACAATATAAAAACATTCATGACAAAGTCCCTAGGTGCTTGTGTCATATAATCCACCTATCAAGTCATCTAATCATATGTTCACAACAGAAAAATCACAAGCATTTTCAAATTAATAACTCAGAGTTGTGCACACTGGAGAAACATGTTCTTATGGGATAGAGCTTTTTAACTGAAGACTCGCTCTTCCCCTCATTGTGTTTTTTGTCAATGCAGGTTTTATTTTTAACATTAAATGTGCAGTATAACATTCTTAAAGGTAAGGTAGTACTACTCACTTATAATGAAGCCAGAGAGTGATGGTGTGTTGCATATTGATTATTAAGAATTTCACTGTACTAAAGGTAACATTCTAGTACACCTAACAGTAATAGATTAATATAAATAATTACAACTAAAATTTCAGAATATAAAGCATGATGTATGGATAGGGGGGTAAAATGCTGTTCTAGGACTACTTTACATACGTAAGTCTACATTTGACCAGACGTTTTAATAAACTTTCCCATTGAGTTGTGGACAGTACAGTACATATACTGTAGTATATATTAGGACATTAGTCAATTGTCTTAAGTAGTTAGAATAATGTATGTTTATCCATTGAGATGGTTATATTTAGAATTTAAAAGGAAAATGAGTATAATTTAAAAACAGAAACCACAAATGTAATAGTTTTCAACGCATATATTCAGTTTTTGGTTGGTTGGCATACCTATAGGAAACTTAGTAGCATGCTCCATCTGCTTCCCTTATTAATCAAAAGTGGACACTAACTGTGCCCATATAAGTAAAATATATTTTATATACAGTATATTAATATATATTAAAGGGGTTATCAGTGAAAAAGTAGGTCCATGGTCATTGCATAGACCGAACACGCAGACTCTACAATGAAAGGATTCAAATAAAGGTGTACATCCTGTGCAGTCGACACCTATGCTCACCCCACCACTAGCCTTCAACTGATCAAACACACAAAACAAAAAAAGACAAAGAGCATGCAATAAACTGAGAAAATGTAACAGTCAATGAAAAACAGAAGTAAAAGATTCATGTTTATAGCTTTATATGCTAATTTTAATAAGTGCATTCCAAGTTTTATTTGTGCTTTTTGTGTCACATAATGATTAACAACAATTTTAAGACAATGAAGTTGCAAGTAAAGCAATCCAAAAATATATAATGTATTACATGGTGTACAGAAAAAAGAAGATACAATACAAAATGAGTTGATATTCAAAGGTGCTGTTCAAAATATGTCATTTATCTCCAATACTGATATTTTTGGAAGATGGCTGCTTAGTTTTTAAGATCATTCAAATAATATGCATGAAAACGTATTGAATTAATATAGAAAAATAAACAGATACCAAGTAAGATGGAAAAAAAAAACTTGTAAAACAGCTGACACGCTATAAATGTGAAAACTGTAATTAGTAGACAGGGGAAAAAATGTATTGTGATTTTTGTCACACAGCAGATTAAATAATGTGATAAGGTGAGTTTGGGGAAGCAGAGGCAACCATGTGTCATGCGCGAGGTAATAAATGTAATTTGTCACTGACTTGTTACACAGCTGATTACCTGGAAGGTGTTTTCCAAACTGTCAAGTATCATTGCTTCAACATACAGAAATAAGCAGTGTCAGCCTCTTCTGTGTAGTATGCTTGGCTCAGGGTATGTGACAAGGCAGTTTTCTTCAACTGTGCTACATTTTATAAAAATACTACTGAATTCTGACCATCAGAATCTGCTATTCTATGATACAGAGGGGAAATAAGTTAAGCATTAGGAGCAAGGACTTGCAGACAGCTTGGGAAGCTGCCTTATAAAAAAGAACAGTGTCTTGGATAATGGACCATCTAAATGAACAGTTATGTCAGAGATTTTAGGCAGCAACACAGCAGTACCCTAAGGAGCTTTTCTGTCTCACGTTCCCTTCACCTGCTGTACAAGTGATTTTAAGTAGAATTGCAATTTATGCTCATCTACCAAAAATCTCAAATGACTCCTACATTGTAAGCTGCATTGTTAATGGAGATAAAGAGTATAGAAAGGTGATGGAGGACTTTGTCATGTCTTGCAAAGTCATGCCATGGAGCTTATGAGATTAATCTATACCAAAGGGGAAAGAGGTGGAGGTAGGGCAGTTTAACAAATATGCGTGGTTCATCTGAACTGTATTCTGGATTGGGTGGAGAATTCAGGTTAGCAGTATAGAAAGACCCATACAGGCTGTTTGTATGAGAAAGGTTAGGTCTTTTAATGTGTGTCACAAGCTGCTGGGGATGTTCTACCAGTCTATAGTGGCCCATGTACAATTCCATGCTGCTGTGTGATGGGAAGGTAACACTAGCTTAGGGGATGCGAAATGCTTGAATAAGCTAATAAGGTAGGGAAGCTGCTTTACTGATGAAAATGAGAAAGATGTCAAAATTAGAGGCCATAATGGATAATGCTATCAATTTCAATTACTTGTTGACCTTGAGCATTTTTAGCCACTGGTCTATTCCACCACTGCATACTGAGATACAGTACTAGACCTTTGTTTGACTTACAGCCATAAGACTGTACCTAGCGTTAACCTTGGCCATCTTCACACTAGCTATTATCATAAAAGACAATGGGTGCCTGGCATTCTGACCGGGATGGATGGTTCCATATCCAGCAGGTTTGCCCTTATAACGGAAGGATGGAAGGTGACCACTTTCAGGA
This sequence comes from Erpetoichthys calabaricus, assembly GCF_900747795.2. NCBI lineage: Eukaryota > Metazoa > Chordata > Cladistia > Polypteriformes > Polypteridae > Erpetoichthys > Erpetoichthys calabaricus. The sequence goes on from NC_041408.2 coordinate 98,048,210, forward strand.
GCCATGTGCACCCCCAGTCTGAGAGGTGGCAACATCTCTCTGGTGGGTCTCACATATAAACTCCAGCAAGGCTTCATGGGAACTGGAGTTCCAATAGGTAGTCCTGCTGGGTCTCCTGGGAGCTGGCACAGGGAGCTGTGGGGAGGAGGTTCCACACTGACCTGGAAGTGCTTTGTGAATGCAATGAGGGGGCGCCAGAAGCACTCCCGGGTCTGGTATAAAGGAAGCCACTCCTCTTCACTTCAGTGGAGTCAGAGTTGGGTGAATGAGGATGAAGCTCACTGAGGAGGAGTGTAAGAGATGTAAGAGACAGAGAGAAGGAAGAAGACTTTCTGTAATTATACTTGTGCAACATCTAGAGAAGCCTGTGTGAGCTAACACAAAAAGTTATTTGTCTGCACCCAGGATTTGTATAGTTGTGGTTGTTTTTGAGGTTTGGGGTGCTGCAATGCCCCCTACTGTTCACACTAGTTATAAAAATATATTGTCATAATAAAGATACTTTTTGAGGACGTCATATATTTAATGCATACTGGGAGCATTATGCATATACTGTAACTCTGGGCTTTGCACTTATATAATGCAAATGCAACCATTATGTAATGGTTTTCACTTTGGTTTGCTGTTTTGCATTATATGTGTGCACAATATGTATACGATGTTGTATTATATTTATGTAAATATGTATTGTGGCCATAATCTGTGCTTACAGTTAATTCTTGTGATAGACACTGTCATGGTTGTCTGTTTATGGCTTGTTAGATTAATTTTTGCTTAATATTTTCTGAATTTATCAAACTGTTGTTTACTTATGTTACTATTCTGACAGTTCCTGTTTTGTGCTGTGTCTGTTAAATTAAGTTTTAAACTGAAAATATGCTGCTGTTTTTGCAGATGCAGACCCAATTGTCAGCCCATCTCAACTGCCTTTTGGACAAGCTGTGAACATGAGAAATGACACAGGGTAAGTGAAGAGAATCAGAAGGATCTGAAGGCTACAATACATCTGAAACATTTGAGCATGAGAACCGTAAAGTGGGACAGATTATATATTCCCATACTCGGCTGATAGCACTACTATCACAGCCGCCTAAGGAGCTCTGTTACACCTTATCACAGGAGCAACTTGTTTGACGACGGAAAGGGCAAAGATCCAGAACAAGGATAAAAATAAGGCGGAAAGAATTCAGAACCTCCCTGCCTCCATGAATGTGGCATGTCCAATCGCTTTTAAATACGTTTGATGAACTTTTACATCTCATGGTGAGTCATGGCAAGTCCAGGTACTGTAGCATTTTGTGTACATCGGAGAACTGGTTTAAACTCTAATTTCAGACACTATTTTAATGCTGAATGGGTTTCATCTGATAAGATTAATCAGGTGGAAAAATCTGGATGGGAACTAGGGATTGATATGAATGAGTAATGGAAAAAAAAAGCACATTATAATTAAAATTAAAATATGTTATCCAAGCATTTAAACATTGACTGAATTCATCCACATTACTGCCTATTGTGATAAGATTCATCATTCTCATTAACGTTTATTAACTCAGCAGCAAAAATGATTCACTCTGTTACCAATTGATGAATCATTCTGACCCTAGAATGCTGGAGAATTGACTAGGGGAACATTGGAATGAATACATTTATATTAACAAGTTCAATGTGTGGACTCAACCAGCTGGACCTGATTTATTCAATGTTAATGTCTTTAAATGAAAACCAGTGACACAACTGGGCAGATCTGACCATTTTACAGCCAGCCTATGATTGACAGCAGCAGGTCTCCTTTTTTCAAACCCAGAATTTCTAATGTGTGCTTGGGGTGGGGGCTTGGTTGGGGGTGGGGGTTGTTGTTTAATATATTTATATTTTTCTTGAGCTTCTGTAACTAAGCATTTCATTACAATTGTGTATGTTACAAATGAAATTTGATTTAATTTGTATGATCACTGCATTTTGTGGCTGTCTTTGCATGGCCAGGGTCATATTATTTACAGTTACTATGCCTGTTTTAGATTACATGATGAGAAAGACGTGAGATTTATTGAATCATGAAAAGAGATGGAAGGATAGATGGATGTTCTCTAACTATTTAATACGGCAATGTTCAGGTTCTAGCATGCTAGCATTGGAATAATTGCTAAAAGACACTTTTGCAGTGTCTTTGTTATTTAAAAACAAAGCCACTGTACCAAACTCTTCTAATTTTTGGACTTAAATTTTGCATAGACACATAGTTTGGGTTTGCTTCTTTAACTTTGTCATCTCCTCATTTTAAAATTACATTCTGTGAACACCTTGTTTTTTCAAGATGTGTCCACACCAGAGCACAGCTAAACCCATTAGTGCTGTAGGGGATCAGGTGGAATCAAACCTATGGGCACATTCAAAACTGAAAACAATGAAGGGCTTGGTTTTCAACAGTTACAGTGTCATAAGAGTTGAGACCTGGCTAGTTTATTTTAAACCTTATTGTCAAAAAGTGTGCCTAATACATTTAAATTAATTGTGATTTATACATAACTAGCTGTATCCTGCAGCTCCGCCTGCGCACTTGTGAAACAGGACAGTGAGGAGGGCCCTGCCCGGCTCCCCACTCCTGACGTCACGCTTCCCCCTTCACTCGACCCACAGCCTACGTCTCGGATTAGCGTGAAAATATCGCTCCTGCAAGCAAACTATGATTCTTAGCACGATGAGAGAAGTCACAAAATCAACCAGAATGTTCAAGCAAATTCTAGAAAAAAAACCCGATCTAAATCTGTTAAGTAGTTCTCTCGTGAAAAGCAAATAGACAGACAGACAGATGTTGGATTTTATATATAAAGAGATGAAAAGCATTTTTAGATCCAAGGTTCTTTTTGCTCACACTGCACAATACCTTTAAGAAAACTATCTTTTTTTATCATCAAGGCATATACCATATACGTTAGTCAAGAACACTTTAGCTGCCATCTAATGCTGGATTACAAAGTAGATAAAATGTACCTCAAACTGATTGTCAACATGGAGCCTGTGCTCAGATTTAGTGGACATCTTTGAAAAATAGCAAAAAGCCAGAACATAGTCCCTCTTCAATTACATACCTTTATCCATTTATTTCAGTCTGCAGTAGCATCCCGAAGGTAATGTTAGTGGTCAAAAAGCAGTCAAGTGCACTTTTTACAGAACATTTATTTCACTGTTTTTGTGAATGGGGTTTTAGTGAAAATGAAACCGTTGAAACACAGGCCTAAAATGAAGGTAAATATCAGAAGGAATTATACCTTTTCTCATCAGTCATTCAGTGCTATCCATTGGGTATAACTGTTTATTTATCTTTATGATGTGAAACAACTTTTACAATATATAGCATAACATACACATAAAATTCCTCATTTAGGGACTCATGCTAGCCACTATTGTGGGTATTATAGTATGTTAACATATTAATTTTCAATATTTTTACTGGCAAAAATTATGTTTTATAAGTATATTCCCACTGGCAGAACTACCAACATATAACATCAAACTGCTGCAGATGATTCAAAATGCAGCAGTGCATCTGATGTTCAACCACCCATACTGGGCTAATGCCGCTTCTCTTTTCAGATCACTACATTGGCTTCCTGTAGCAGCACATATTAAGTTAAAATCTTTGGTGCCTGCCTACAGAGCATTCAATGGGTCAGCACCAACATATATAAGAAGACACTTTTGAGGTCCTATGCTCCTTCTCAACTACTCAGGCCTGCTGACTAACAATGTTTGCTAATATCACCTCTATGTGACATCTAGTCTCAATCCAGACTGCTAGCTGGTGGAACAAGCTGACAGCCTCCATTTGAAACCCTGACTGCCACAATATGCTTAAGAATCTCTTGAAGACTCCCTTGTTTGATGAATTAACGTCTAACTGATATTACCTGTTAGATTTTTGTAACAAGGTTTCATTTTGTTCTGACTTCTTCACTTGTGGTAACCTTGTCTTGTAACACTTCTTCTCAAACAGTCTTTAAGACTGATGTTTACTCCACTACGTTGACCTCTTCTGTAAGTTGCTTTAAGTTAAAGAATATTCTAATAAATGTAAATGGATGGCCTGTTCTTTTAGCATATAACACTCCTAAAAATCTTATTTCAAGCTTTCCTTTGTAATTTAAATAGATGACATTGACAGTCCCCCTTCATATTTAAAGCACATTGTCATGTGTGTGGTATCTAACAGTTTCACAGTGCGGATGTCTTCATTGTTGTCATGGACATCATTTCTCATTACACCTTTATGAAGGAACCACAGTATTCAGACCAGCTGTTGGGTAATGTCAAGTATAAGACCTTCATTATCCATCCTTATTATTGTCACAGAATCCATTGTCATTATGTGGGTATTTAGGATCATTATAGGGCATAGCTATGCCAATGTCTTTGTTGTCTGGATTTCATGGAATTTCTTATCTTTCAACCCAAGCTTTGTTCAAATCCTGTAAAAAATACATTGATGTTTGTTTTTTTTTCTTACCTTGTTTCATGCTTCAGAAGTCAGCCTCAATAATTTATTAACCACTAGCTCCCATCCATCTTTCAGAATAACAATTAGGGTAACTTCATACTACTATTTCTTGACACAAGTCTCTCCATTGACCATCTAGGATTGAAAATCTGTTATTTTTCTACATCTCTTTTCTTCAGGAGAACACTAAATACTCTGTTTTGTGTCAAAGTGCCTCTGACCCATCACCTCATTAGTGAATAAATTGATTTCAACAGTGAAGCGCTCAGATTGTTTTTTTTCATCAAAACAGGAGATCTGTTTCATATTTTTCACAAAACCCTTAATCAAGCGAGAAGCTCAAACTGCAGGATTCTCTTTTAAACAAAAAAACATCAGAAATTAAAGCTGCTACTTATTCACTGCCTTTTTTCTGTCTTGATTCTAAATCCACAGTAGATAGCTGTGTTGGTTTCAAGCATGTGAAAGGGAGAAAAAAACGTTTTAACTGTGAAGTACGGACTGAAAAAGTGCTGTTGCACCCCATCAAGTTCATATTTACGCTTGCCTTCATGCAGGGTACAGAAGAGTGTGCTACAGTTTTTTTTTCATCAATCAAGATTGATGGATTCTGGAATTGCCAAAAACTAGTTAAAGTATTCCTAAATTCAATTCACATATTCTATCATTACTTAACAACCAAGTAAGTCTTTTCTTCCCCTATTTTGCTCTTCATCTTTCTCAACAACTTACAATGGAAAAAGTTGGGATGGTATTGAAAATGCAAATAAAAACAGAAAGCAGTGATTAATAATATGACAGTAAATATCTTTGACATGAAAATAAAATAATAGAACCATTATCTGAAATCACCACTAATGAATTTTATTGTGTTTTTTTTTCTTTTCAAAAATAAACGCTTATTTTGATTTTGATACTTGCAACATATCCCAAAAAAATATGGACATTAAACAATTTACCACTTTGTAATGTTGCCTCTCCTTCTCACATTTTCCATACCATTCCAAGTTTATGAATTGGTGTTGTGTTTTATTTCCTTATTCCATTTTGAAAACACAGAGATTACACCTGAGACCTGTGGGCTATCTCTTCATTTCTTTATAAATAAAGTCCAATGCATTTGATGCAACATTATTCATCCATGTGCTGATCACGATGTGCTGATACCAGCGCCCTTTAAGCCAGTGCACAGTCGTTTTACTTTTTTCATTCAGTTCCCTCTTCACAGCTACCTGATATAGTATTACATACTGTATGAAACCTTCCAATTCTCCGCTAGATATTTTACCCTCATGTCTGTTTAAAGATACTTTCAGAGTCATTAGTCCAATTGTTTTGTCTGTTACTAACAACTTCCTAAAATCAGGAATAATGCCAGATAACTAAAACAATGTAAACGTTCAGCCATTGCTGAAGAAGCCCACTCTTGATCCTACAGCTCTCTCAAACTACAGGCTGATATGCAAGTTCCCATTTTTATCAAAAATTATGGAAAATGTGGTTTCTTTACAGTTACTTTCATATCTGGAGGATAACAATCTATGCAATGTGTTTCAATCAGGTTTTAAAAAACTTCATAGTACAGAATCTGCTTTGTTGAAGGTGACAAATGATTTTCTATTAAACATGGACTCTGGTTCTTGTGCAATCTTAGTTCTATTGGATCTTAATGCTGCATTTGACATGGTGGACTATGGGGTTCTGTTACAACAACTTGAGGATGAAGTCAGCAATCAAGGCTGTGCATTGAAATGGTTTGAGTCCTACCGTAAAGGCAAATCTATGTCTGTTAACATAGATGGGAACTTCTCTCAGCCAGCACCTCTCATACAAGATGTTCCACAAGATTTCATTTTGGTTCCTCTTTTTATTTGCCCTATATCTGTTCCCCCGGGGTCCGTCTTTCAAAAACATGTCGTTGCTTACAATTGCTATGCTGATGATACCCAGCTATACTTCAAAGTCAGACCTGACATCATTTCATTGGTAAAAAAAGGCAATGGAGGGCCTTGATGATATTAAATACCAGATGGCGCAAAGCTTCCTCCAATTAAATGAAAATAAAGCACGGATCATTATTTTTGGTCCTATCTCATCCACTGCTGATGTGACAGGTGTCTGGTCACACTTACAGGAAATCTAACTTAGACACCATTAAAATATCCGACTACGCCACCCAGTTTTATTAAGAGACTGGGAACTCTTGAAATTTACCGATAATAGCGCACTGGTTTCTTTAAATTGGGCGGTGAGTAAACACACAATGAAAGACACAACAGTAATTTCAGAAAAAAGCAACAGTAAGTTCTATTACACAAGACAATATAAAGTACATTAAAAAGATAAACGAACCTAACAAAATCTAAACATATCTGGAACGAATTTCCCTTTTTTAAAAGGAAAACACGCAGTCCACAATCTAAAAGTCCGCTAAAAGCAAGAATTGGAGGATACAACCTTTAGTGGTGCAGAGTCCAGTTTGCGCACTGTGTTACCCCAACACTTAATCGTTCAACTGTCCATGGATGCACTCTGTTCACCGGACACTTGTTTCCCAACAGAAGTTGTGTCAAATTGTTGAATCCCTGTCACCGTCTCTTCGTCGTTCCTTTTTTTTTTCACTCTGGGTTCCTTGTGTTGCTGTGACCTAGGCACACCTCATTTCTCGTCTGTCAGCTTTGCTTGGTCCTTTCATGCGGATACCCTCTCTTGCTGAACCCACAACTGGCGTCTCCTTGTGGAGCTGTCTCTTCCTCCTTGGAAGTATTGCCGTCCTTGTGCCTCACGTCGTGCCAGCCAGGTACCCTCGTCTGCCTATGAGCCCCTGTGCTCTGTCCGAGTGTCTTGGCAGCGTTCTCAGTGGACCGTTCCTCTCTCTCTTGCCTTCTCCTGTCCAGAAGTTTAAATCTCCTTCAGTCCCTGCCATTATCAGTGCTGGACAATCGGATTAAACAATGGCACATCTAAATTTCCTGTGTTTAACAATTAATGAAAACACAAGTTAATAAAATGTATTGTTACCAACCATGAATAAGTACAGATATGCTGATTGGAAACCAATAGCGTCAGACATGTAATCTCCAAGTCAGGTAAATACACACATCCTCCAAGGAAGGAACAGGTCTGTTATCCCGACTTGGTATTGTTTGTATACTCAACCAGCCAGACTTCAAAGCGGTGACTCCTTTGCAAGACAGAAAATACCTACATCCTGCAGACAACCCTGACACAATCAGTAACTGGATTATCAGGAAATCGAAAAACAAGGTCCCCTTCTGACACTGAGATCAGCACTCAATTAGACTCTTTGTTAGCAATGATTCATAATGATGTCAGGAAACTGAGTATGATCTTTGAGTCGTCATTAAGTTTTGATAAATAAATTTCCTGGTAGTAAAGTCCAGTTTTTACCACCTGAGGCAAATCTCAAAACTAAAATCTTTTCTCTCATTGAAGGACTTGGAAACGGGTATTCATTCTTTCATCACATCTCTGCTATTGTAATTCTTTATATGTGGGATTACCCAAATCTGCTCTGTCGGGCCTTCAGTTGGTTCAAAACACAGCAGCTAGATTTTTAATGAGCACTAGAAAAAGGATCACATCTTCCCTGTACTAGCCTCTCTCCACTGGCTACCGGGAAGATTTTGTATTGATTTTAAAATTTTGTTGTTTGTTTTTAAATCCTTGCAAGGATTTGCTCCAAAAGTACATCTGCGCTCAACTTCATCCCCACTCGGCACCGAGGGCATTGAGGTCATCTGGATAACAACTCCTTGTAGTTGCAAGATCTCAGCTGAAGTCTAGGGGAGACACAGCTTGTTTTTCCTAGGCTTTGGAATGATCTGCCTCTCTACTTCAGGACTTCTTCCTATGTTGAAGTCTTTAAAACTCGGCTAAAGACACACTTCTTCTCTTCCGCCTTTTGATTGTGTGTAAGGATTATAGGGGATGGTCTTAACTGATTGTTTTACTAATCTGTTTTTATACTACTAGTTGTATTGTGTTTATTTCACCGCTCCTTTGTAAAGCACTTTGGCTCAACATCTGTTGTTTTAAATGTGCTTTTATACATAGATTTGACTTGACTAGGGCCTTCTCTGGAAACGGTACTTTATAAAACATTGGTTACACCACTGGCATGATTTTTGCTGTTACAAAGTATCTTGCTGACTTTCATATACAGCTCACACTATACAATAGGAGACTGACAAATGTAATTAGCAAGTTATGATCACTGAAAGTATGCTGTTGCAATATGTACACGTGTATCAGTAATGGAAAGGGGATCTTATTCATACACAGGTCATATCGTATATTTGTTGTTCCAGAATAGCAGAGTGTATGCAACAGAAAATTTGCAAGCTACCAGCCTACAACAATACTGCTGAAACACCATACAGATGAAGGAACATAATTCTTACTGGTGCAATTATAGTGAGTCAGGTGCCTAGAAACAGCCTAGTTTGCCACCAAAGTTCCACAAAATAAGCTTTAACACAACAAATAATAAAAAGGAAGGTAATGCAAAGACTTGTTAGAGGGTTTAGATTCAATACACACTTCCACTGACTAAGGCATACAAAGAAAGAATACCACTGCTATTTTGATATTCTGAAAGCATTTAAACAGCTGTCAGACACAGTACATTAGCAACCATTAATCCTCCAGGCAAAAATGTATTCTATATTTAGTTTTATACCTTACACATTTCAAAATGCCATCCACACAAAGGTCAAAGTGTTCACTTTCTCTCTTCAAGATGCCAAGGGTCGAAAGACTAAGCATGCCTCTGGCCCATTGCTCTTTAAATGAAACATAAGGAATTTGAACCTTTTGAATATAAAGAAGAACAATTTCTACATGAAAAATTGATCATGTAACTATGCATTCCAAAATTAAGATAATTAGTTTTTAAAAGAAAAAAATAAGTAAACAAATAAGTAAAATGTATAGAATATGTTTAAAAAATTCGGACATAGTTCCAGAAATACTGTCAAGAAGTGCCCAACTGGGAGGACATTTCCAATGGTTAAGGATACCATCGGGATAACACAGAGCAAGGAAAACTTTCATAAAAGAGAAAAAGAAAGAGAGACTCTGCATGCCATGGTAGGAAGGCTGCAGCCTGTGACACTTATGACATTTGGAGGGCTACAAGGAGAGTCAAGTCACCACTCAAGGACAGAGATCTGCACTATAAGGGAAAAGGACTGCCAAGACCTTGTAAGACATTCTGGCCACTAGATAACAGCAAAGGGATCCTCATTATAAACAGAGGACCACGTTTCAACCTTGGAATTGTGAAATATATTATCATGACTGTAAGGATCTGTTTATGAATTTGATCGATCTTAAATGATTCTGTTTTTGAGAGGCAGAGACTATACTATCTATATATACATTTCAAGGGGAAACAGAACAGTAATAGAGACAAGGCTGGAAATATTACTAATATATGTGCATTTTTTGCTAAAATATTGGTAAGTAAATATCAAGCAAAAACCAGGGCAATGCATGCAGAGGAAACAAATTCACACTGGAGCAAGATTGTGAATAGAAGACAGGGCACTCAACCAATGAATACGGGGAGATGCGGACTTCAATTCAAAAGCTAGATCCTGTGTAAATAGTTTCCTCTGTATGCACTGTTCTAATTTTCTGAAAGTACTTATTTTTTAACAATAATTAGGAAACAAATGTATGCATTATGATCACTGACAGCATACAACTGGATGATATGATGTGTGGATTATGTGACATGGGTAACTTGGATGTTTTTTAATTGTTTGCTGTGGCCCAACGTTGGTCTCCATTGATGCCTATTCTATCAGAACTTTTACTCTTTCTCCAGAAAACATGAGATTAAACATTTTTCTCAGACATCATTACAAACCACATGTGGTACACACCATAAAAAAAGCATCTTTTTTGGGTAGAGTATTCCTTTAACACTTTGAATATGAGGTATGAGTTAACTCCTATCTCATTGAGCCTGTCAAGGCATGATGTACGATAGAACTCGTATCTCAGTGTATAGCCACTATAGACACAGCAAAGCTTGCCGACGGGTCTCAGTTATCTACTCTAGTGCTGCCATCTACTGGATAGCCATAGGATTTTTTCTTTATTTTTAGAAGCAACAGCTTGTGGGAAATAGTGCTATGAACAGACAGTCCATAGATATACAATACAATACAATACAATATATTTTTTTATAGCTCAAAATCACACAAGAAGTGCGGCAATGGGCTTTAACAGGCCCTACCTCTTGACAGCCCCCCAGCCTTGACTCTCTAAGAAGACAAGGAAAAACTCCCAGAAGAAACCTTGGGAAAGGCAGCTCAAAAAGAGACCCCTTTCCAGGTAGGGTGGGTGTGCAGTAGGTGTCAAAAAGAAGGGGGTCAATACAATACAATACAATACAATACACAGAACAGAACAAATCCTCAATAAACAGTAACAGTAGATGATATCACATAATATGATTTGGATTTGTTTAGAGTCCTGGAGACCTCAGCCATCAAGCTGCCTCCCCCATTTGGCCATTCCACAGCTGAAGCAGCGCTGGGCCAGTCAATCCGATGAAAGGACCCCTCTACCCCACGATTCCTGTGATCCTCCATCAGGGATGACTTTACCTTAGGCAGGCAAAACAACTTGGCAGGTGGGCTGTGGCTCCAAGTGCCACATTTGATATGTCTTCACAAAAAAGGTATAAAGTTTCTAATGTTTTCAAATAACTAGATTTATTGCAAGATGAATATTTTGATGATAATGACAGTGATCAAGATAGTGACAACCAACTGGATGATGTGGAACCTGTAGGCTCTGAAACTTAACAGAAATTGTAGTTTCTTCATCACAAGGCGTCCAACCTGTCACTACTGTCAGGACAGCATTACAGGGGCATTCTGCAACCCACTGACTGCAAACAGTCACCAACTACCAATTGTGCTGTATGCAACAAAGGTGGACTACATAAAGAAACACGTTATATTTGTGGCATATGTGCTTCTAAATCTGAACTCTGCAAGGTTTCCATGCTTCAAAGACTCTCATTCAAATAGAGACTTTTTAGTCATGTTGCTGGTCAAAATAAAATAATTAACCGTTTTTCTACATTTTTGACAGAGTTACTGTTGATAATAAAACCACTGCTTTGTAATACATTTCTTTACATTTTTTACAAATTATGATGGATGTCATTATTTAACATTGTGGCACGTGAATCGGTGTCTTGCACCCGAAAGACGATGCTGAGTCTCAGTACTTAGTAATAAAACCAGGTTTATTCAACTCGAAACAGCAATAGCTTGGTTATTTATTGTAGGAGGATCTGCCATTCCACTATACTCAGACACAACAAACAGACAGGGTCGGCACCAGGTCAGTGGCCAAGTTGTAATGTTCCCTGCATCATCCAGTGACCAGCGCTTTGCATGTGGCAGCGGTCAGCTTGTAGTTGTTTCTGTGGTGCTGCGAATATACGGTTGCTTTGGCGACAAACAAACAACCCTGAATAGACGCGGCAGTCAAGTTTCTGCGTGTCGTCCAATTGCGGAGGGTCTCAAAAGAGTTCAGATGTCACCACAACATATATGCATAGATCTATACTGCAGTTTCCTGGAATTAAATAGTCCAGCAGTCAATGTGTTTAAATAGATAGATAGATAGATAGATAGATAGATAGATAGATAGATAGATAGATAGATAGATAGATAGATAGATAGATATCTACTTGCATAAGACTGATAGATAGCTTTTTTCTGGTTGCCTAGGAGAGAATCACTTTACCTGCTTTATCAGAATTCTTCTTCTTCTTTTGGCTGCTCCTGTTAGGGGTTGCCACAGTGGATCATCTTCTTCCATATCATCCTGTCCTCTGCATCTTGTTCTGTTACATCCACCACCTGCATGTCCTCTCTCACCACATCCATAAACTTCTCTTAGGCCTTCCTCTTTTCCTCTTGCCTAGCAGCTTTATCCTTAACATCCTTTTCCCAATAAACCCAGCATCTCTCACCTGCACATGTCCAAACCAACACAATCTCGCCTCTCTGACTTTGTCTCCCAACTGTGTCCTATCAGAATCAGAATTCACTTTGTTAGCCAGGTACACTAATGTGTAGTAGGAATTTGTCTTGATAGTATTGGTGCAAAATACAAGGACAACATAGAATACAAATGATAAATATAAAATGATAAAATATGATGCAGCATATAAGAGCAATACAAAAAATAAAGAGATAGTAGGATTAAAATGTCCAGGCAGTCTAGTGTGCAGGTATACATAGATACTGAGTAGACGCTCAGACCTGATTAGTAAGTATAACTGCAAATGGAAGAAAACTGTTTAGGTGATGGGATGTTTTAGCTTTCACTCCACAAAGACGTTTGCCAGAGGGAAGTCTTTGGAACAGGTGATGCCCTGGGTGAGTCGGATCAGCAATGATCTTTGCAGCCCTCTTCCTTGCCCTGAACACATGTAGAACTTGAATGTGAGGAAAGTTACAGCCTATGATTCTTTTATAGGCTTTGATGATGCGCTGCAGATTGGCCTTAGACTGAACAGAGGTAGCATCAAACCAGACAGTGACAGATGAGGTCAAAATAGACGCGATAATGGCTATGTATAATTGGACCAATATTGCTTGAGGGATATTTCTTCAGCAGATGCAAAAAGTACATTATTTGATGGGCTTTATTAATAATGCATATGATGTTTTTGTCCCAATTAAGGTTTTGTGATAGCACAGTGCCCAGAAACTTTTAAATGATTCTGTCATTCCAACGGCAGAGCCATTTATAGCAAGTGAACAGGTGACTGTTTCCTGAAATCTATGATCATCTCCTGAGTTTTTTGATTGTTAAGGTCCAAATTATTGTGGCTGCACCGCAATGGAACCCTCACACCGACTCTGCGTCTCACTTCGGGGTTGGACAGACACAGACACTTGCATGCGTAGAAGTCTATTAAATTTCAAAAGCAACAGGGGTGTAGTGGCGCTCAAACCTAAAGAATGCTGGCAGTCACCTCCAGTTCGCCCTCTGGTGGTCATTCCAAGTGTCAACTGAATGATAATATGCATACAAGACCGTAAGGTCACCCCCCCACCCTACCCAGAAGGGGGTGGGTTAGGGCTGATTTCACCATACAGTATTTTTAGTCAACCAATGAAGAACATGTGTACCAAGTTTCATGAAAATCGCTCCAGCCATTTGGACGTGATGCTGGAACATACATACACACATTGACTTTTATATATATAGATTAACAGCTGCAGTTTGTTGACAGTTTGCCAGCGAGCACATATTAGGTAGACATATTCCAGGCAGTGGTTGCTGTAGTCCTCTCTTCCGGAATCAAACCAGGATGCCTCTTCTGTCACTGTTCAGCTGAAAGGGCACCTGTGATCAACAAAGTTGTAAGATCCATGGATATAGTTAGAATATCTGGTGTCACATTGTTGCCAATATTCAGAAGCTCTTCCCATGTATATGTTATATGACTAAATGGTGACAATGAATTTAACACAAAAATACAAAGACAGAGCAGCAAATAGGCGCCATCAATCCATATGTACTGTCAGCAAATGATCTTGAAATCAGCTCAGCTAACCAATATAACTGGTGATGACAAGTGCCATAGTTCTTTGTCTTAAAGGAGTACAAATGAAAGCATTACAAACGAGTATTGAAAAAATAATTTTTAGGAAGTGTACAATTCAGAGGGTGAAAATAAAAAAAAAAAGTTGAAATGTCCTCCACATGGATAACTAAGGTCCACAATTAAGTCAGGGTGCAGTATGTACAGTATCTGAAAGAGAATGATGTCCATTTGAACAAATCACATACACAAATGTTCCAGGTCAATGATCCATCTGTTATCCCCCCACCTTTACCTTTCAGTAGATGTGAATCCTGTTGTTTCATGTGTATCACAACTTCTCTGTCTAGCCCAGAGGTGGGTAGAGTAGCCAAAAATTGTACTCAAGTAAGAGTAGCGTTATAATATTACTCAAGTAGAAGTAAAAAGTAGTCATCCACAAATTACTCAAGTAAGAGTAAAAAAAGTACCTGGTGAAAAGACTACTCAAGTACTGAGTAACTGTTTGATCATAAGAAATTATTTATTTTTTAGAAATGTTGTAATAAGACAGACAAAAATACAAAATAATGTGCAAATTCTGCTATTTCCAAATAATAAAATAAAAAATGAGTAAAAATAAATAACATCTTTACAAAATAAAGATGCAAAAATAACACAAAGTTCCAAATCTCAGTTTTTCACAACAAAGCTTTTGAAGCCAATACCTACAGTAGGTAACATGTATGTTTGAACAGTGCAAACTACTTACAGTGACAAGATATACTGACTGTACACTGAGAGTATAATACTGCATATTCACTTGCCCTCCAAATAGCACAGCTGATAGAAAATAACATTAGAACAAGGCAGCTTGTGCATGTACAAGAAGTCTCACTTTACCTTGACTGGCCCAGTTGCAGATAGTTCACACAGTTGACACAGTCACTGTATAATAGATGTAGGATGCTCTTTTTAAAAAAAATAAAAATTGAGACTGCAATTAACATGAACAAGTGTCCTTATAACTGTGCTTATTTTTAAGTTCTGTAAGACATACACTGTCAGACAGATCACTGAATAATGCACAGACAGAGAAGCTACTAGATAGATAAACAGGGAAGGCACTGTATAATAGAAGATATAAAACTGTCAGGAGAAAAAAACAGTTATATTGATAGATAGATAGATAGATAGATAGATAGATAGATAGATAGATAGATAGATAGATAGATAGATAGATAGATAGATAGATAGATAGATAGATAGATGTGAAAGACACTATATGGCAGGTGCTGCAGAAAGGCAAGCAGGCAGTTAGAGTACATTCACATGTGAAAGGCACTAGATAAACGGATAGATAGGAAAGGCACTTATATAATAGGCAAACAGAGAAGGCACTAAACAGATGCATAATATAGTATTAGCTATATAGTAGTTTCGTTTTATATATAACTAGCAAAATACCCGCGCTTCGCAGCGGCAAAGTACTGCTTTAAAATTTTAAATAATAAACTGAGGGAAAATGTACCAATAATTATTTGTTAAGGATCTCTTTGTATACCACGTTGTCAGTTCGCCCCTCCGGTTGTAATATGACCAAGCTGTGCGCTGAGCTTACTCTTGAGCATGCAACGTATAGTTGGCCATGTGAAAAGCAATCTTGCCACAAATCAATGCCAACCTTTTGTAGGGTCTGTCCCTGAGACTTATTAATTGTCATTGAGAAGCAGAGCCTTACTGGAAATTGGAGGTGTTTGAATTGAAATGGGAGATCAGAGGGTATAACGGGGATGCGAGGAATAAAAACTCTCTCCCCTGAGCCACTGCCAGTAAAAATAGTTGCCTCAATTAGGTTCTTTTGCAAGCATGTGACCTGAAGTCTCGTGCCATTACAAAGTTTCGGTGGCTATAAGTTTCTCAGTAACATTATTGGTGCCCCAACCTTCAAAATTAGGTTATGCTCAGGAGTGCCTGGAGGATTCAGAGTGTGGACCGAGCTGCAGGCTATGGACATATATATGTATGTAAGTAGGATTCAGTTAGCGTTGGGAACCCACGTACCAAATTTCTTGAAGATGGGCCCATTAAGTAACAAAGACCGTTGGAAAGTTCAATATAGCGGCCGACAGTGGTGTCATACCACCGAAATAAGTACGTAGATCGGTTTCGGGTAGCGCAGGGAAGCCGCCTACCAAATTTCGTGAAGATGGGGCCATAAATAAGAAAATTTAACATGGTGGACGTTGTCGACCGTTATGACCGTTACGTGTAGAATTTCAAAATGAAACCTAGAAGACGTCTCTTGAGATCCGTTTAATCGCCTCGTTGATTGCATGTCTTCCAAGGTAGTTTCAATACCCATTTCCTGCACCGAGTCATCTCCCCGTTTATGAGTGACTGTGTTAGTGGCCGTACTTCGTACAGGTCTTTGAACGCACTGAATACTTGTAACTGGTGTCGCCCGTCGGCTACTTTCGACAGGGAATGGAAGCAATTGTCAAGTAACAAAAATTATTTGTAAGTGATTTCGCATTGAAGAAATAGTAAAAACTTGATCACTTGGGTCAATACCTAAAGAAATACACACAGTAAATGCAATTGAGAATACACCAGAATCTGTATGATTTAATTGTTGCTTTGCGTCTTCATACACTATAGGAGGTTTGTAAGGAAACAAAGCATGAAGGAAATGAAGCTGCTCTTCGGTGAGGTTGAATTTTTTTATCAGCGTTTAAACTGTCATAGACATGAATTACAGCACCATCATAATAGGTACACACCCAGTGAGTCACTTGTTCAGTAGCTGCAGAAGGTAATATTTGAATATATTTTGCATTTTGTGGAATGGGCGTTATAGGTATGTCAGGAGTCCACATTAGCAAAACCTTTTGAGGTTGAAAAATTGTATGCGCAGCTAAAATTTCTTTGAATTTGCTCATGTGATCTGTTGATAAATAATCATTATTTACCAACTCATTCATTGCAAAATCTGACAGTGGTAAGATCACTCCTTCCATAACACTAAACACAAACACTATGTAGACACTAACACTAAAAAACAGCAACACTGCCGGGAAGAACACTAAATGAGATAAAGTAATAGTCTACTAAACTTCTTTATTATAACTGCTTTATTGTAGCAGGTGAGGGGACGCTGGCGCACGCTTGTTGTCGCCGCTCCTCCCTGTTAACAACACTTTTTCGCAAAATTAATTCTGCACTTTCTTATGCTTGTTTTATTTCGTTTATTGTACGTATAGTCCGTGGATACAGCTGACTCAAATTGCATGGATTTGGCTTAATATTTACAGATTTTATGGACTCCACTTTACTGGGAACAGATGAGTCTGTACGGGACGAGACCTACAAACATTTCTTTGTACCTGGCGATCTAGCACCTCTGGATGATCTGTCTTCGTGATTATATTTGCTATGCTGATCTGCTCCCGTTTCATCTTACAGTACCTTACGACCGGGAACTGATCTGATGTTCATACTAACCTGGCTTATGGCTTTTGGCTTTGGGGCGATCACGCCTGAAATTACCAAGCGTTACTGTTTATGGCTGTGTATTGGAACATCCAAATCCTGCTTCCTCCTCCTGCTGCTTGCTATCGCCGCTCTCCTACGCTACCACACCCGCCTGTCCTACCGGCTGCGTTGTGCTGTGCTGCTTCTACACTGCTATCAGCTAAGTATCACTCACTATTTTAGCACTTTGAGTACTGAGAAAAGCGCTATATAAATGCAATGAATTATTATTATTTATTATTAAACACTAAAGTACAAAAACAAAGTAGAGAGTAACACTAAACCGCAACACCGCCGGGAACACCGGCACACCGCGTCTACTAAACACTAAGAAACACTAAAGGAAAAAATACTATTCAGTAAGCACCGCGTCTACTAAACAGTAAATCAGTAAAGGAGAAACGAATAAACACTATGGAAAAAGAATGGCAAGACCGTGTCAGCTGCGGAGCTCAGCTCGGAGCGAAATGAAGTGAATGAAATGAGGTGAATGGGAGGGGAGCTGATCACGTGACTCCACCACCCACCTTAACTCTCCATCCCTCCACAAACACACAAACACAGCCACACGGATCCCAACTCTCCTTTATTTATATATAGATGTATATGTATTTTTTTAAAATTTTATTTATTAATTTTCTGCGGTGGGTTGGCACCCTGCCCGGGATTGGTTCCTGCCTTGTGCCCTGTGTTGGCTGGGATTGGCTCCAGCAGACCCCCGTGACCCTGTGTTCGGATTCAGCGGGTTGGAAAATGGATGGATGGATTTATTAATTTTATTGTAATCATTCCATACAAATAGATTAATTTATAACAAAAAAAATGAAGACAAATCAAACCCCACCCTTGAGAAGGAGAGCTTAGCCAAAGAAGAATTGCTTAGGGCTTTTTAATAAGGCAACAATAAACAAAAGAAAGGAAGAAATATATATAGGTGAATAAAAAATGGAGAAGGGAAATAAATGCGGTAATAGTTATTTCTCTTATTCTAAAATAATATTGATTAGATCCTGCCAGGTTTTGAAAAAATTCTGTACAGATCCTCTAACTGAGAATTTGATTTTTTCCAATTTCAAATAATATAAAACATGGTTTCCCACTGACTTATCAGAGGAGAGTTAGGATTCTTCCAATTTAACAGAATAAGTCTGCGTGCCAAAAGTGTAGTGAATGCAATCACCGTTTGCTTGTCCTCCTCCACTTCAAGTCCGTCTGGAAGAACACTGAACACAGCTGTTAATGGGTTAGAAGGGATTGTGACCCCAAGGCTATCTGAAAGGCACTTAAAAATTCATAATCGCTCGAAGCGGACAATAAAAGACCTAGGTTTAAAGGTGCTTGATCTGTATATGCGATAAGCTGCTGCTATCTAAAATCATCTCCAATTATTTTAGAGAGTAATTCTACTGCAAATTTCACTGGGTTTGAGCTTTCTCGTTTCTCAGGTATACCCTCAATTCTTATATTATTTCTTCTGCACCCATCTTCCAGGGCCGCAAGTCTATCTCCGAGTTTTTTGCATTCGGAATTCGCAGCTGTAGCTTTTTCATCAGCGTTAGATGCCAGTTGTTTCGCTGTTTCAACTCGAGCCGTGAATCTGGTCGGCAAGTTTTTTTCAGTTTGGATCTATTTTCTTCGATGTGTTCCTCTAATTTCTCCAACATGCTTTTAAAGGTCACGTCAAAACGTTTAAATAGACGCGTTTCCTGGTCTTTGTTATCCTTCTTAAGCTCAATGTTAGACTTCTTAAGCTCATTCTTAAGCTCATTCTTGTTATCCTTCTTAAGCTCATTTATAGCCGTAGCCATGGCAGTGGCCAGTGTAGCGATCATCTCTTTCAGTTTGGACAGTTTGTTTCGGATTTCGTGCTCCGCGAGTGGAAATGCAGCTCCTGTTACAGCAGGTGCTACGGGCTCGCGATGAATAGATGAGAGCACATCCTGCAGGGCCTTTTCTAGTCTCGAATGATCCTCAGAAATCGGCGATCCATCGCGACCTGTATCATTTGCACCTTCGCTCCCATTTTCACTCTCGACTGGAGACGATACAATGGAGCGGGGTCCCAGGAAATCTGCGCATTCGTCTGCCTGTTCCAGGTCAGTCTCCGAGAGGCCATACCTTGCACTCGGGCCGGATGTCTGTCCAGACTTTGATGCAGCTTTAAGTTTCTTTTCCGGTTCTTTCTGACTTTTCTTCTTGTTACTCATGCTTGTATATTGTAGTGGAAGTTCCTTGGTCGGATTAAATACAGGATGCCTCTAAATAATATGAAATACGTGGGAAAATAAAGCCGCTGCTAGCGAAGCTGTGCTTCAGACGTCCATTTCCTATAACGGATGAGACCAACTGTATATGTATTTTACAACTCGGAGAATTATGTCAAAAAGAAATACATTAAATCATATATCAATCGACACACGCTGCACGCAGGCAAGTGGGCAGTGAGAGTGGAGATAGATGTGAAAGACGCTAGACAGATTGTATACAACAGGCAAAAATAGCGACCACTTGATAACAGTATTAGCTATAATCAATGAAAGCATTAATTAATCAACAGAAATAACCGGGATCGACATTTTAAACTTAACAATTTACTTAAGAAAAAAAAGAAAAACGCCCCAGCAAGTCTATGAAGGCAGACGCTGCAGGCAGGCAGAGCGGCAAAAAGCACAGAACAGCGCCCCCCTGAAAACGGAAGTGGTAGAAAATAGATTGTATCTGTAGTGCTTTACTTCTACCATAGAGAATGAATGGGAAACGGTTTATAGAGTTTTAACTAAAGAATACGCGGCGGCCGCCTTCCGCTGTGCATGTTTGGAATACAGCGTATATAATTATAACGGCCGACCCCTTACCCAGCTGGCAGCTACACCTCCAAGACCTGTGGCCTGGATAATTTACTGAGTATGAATCTAACTATCAAGCCATACCTTGAACAAATGAAAATTTTTCCCCACAATCGACGGTTTAAACAAGCACGCAAAAAACAGATGATATGTAAAAATAGGTAATTAAGTATATTAAATGAGCAATAACAAGAAAAAATGCACAATAAATATAGATATATAACCCTCCACCAAAGCAACAACACCATATATATATATATACACACACACAATAAACCCTCCCTTGCCCTTGTAACATATAACAAACAACACGAATAACAAAAAAATGAATGAGATACAGAAATGAATGTGAACTTGAGTCCGGTCATAAAAACTGTCCTGAATACGGTTGACTGAACTAGCGATAAATGAGTTGTTTGATTTTCCTGGAACAAAATGGAGCAGCCTCACCGTGAATCCTCGGTGCGTGGTGGATGATGAAGTCCGACCCCGGGGTCTCTCGTGATGAGGGTATTGAGGTAAGTCCGGCGGATTGAAAAACAAACTGGATGAAAATGTGCGATGTGGAGTACAGCAGGTACAAATGGCTCGTGGTCGTGAAAATGAAAAGTCTCCTTCTCTCCTCTCCTTTTTATTCTCTGTTCCCTTCTGATTACTTAAATAGTCCTGTGATGGATGTAATTGATTAACAGCAAACAGGTGTTTTCCAGGATTGAGGCTCCTCCCATCATCCGTCCCCCTTTACGGGGACGACATTCACTGACACACAAACAGCAAACGGGACGATGGAACAAGACGCATGTGGTACTAACACTGACAACACTATTACTACTATGTAGCCCCGCTACATAATGGAAAAAAGTAATGATTCGAGTGTTGCCCAATGTAGCGGAGTAAGAGTTGCGTTTCTTCTTCATAAATGTACTCAAGTAAAAGTAAAAAGTATGGTGCAGTAAAACTACTCTTAGAAGTACAATTTTTTTTAAAAAGTTACTCAAGTAAATGTAATGGAGTAAGTGTAACTCATTACTACCCACCTCTGGTCTAGCCACCAACTTTCTGTGCTGAACTGTTATTCTTGATTTGAGTAAGGTTTATAAAGTCTCCACTTTTATTCTTCTTTAGTGAATTCCCATTTGCACCATAAAACCATGTTAAAGAGCAATATGGAGCTGTAAGCATCAGAATACACATTGTAGCATTTTCTAAAGACAAAGTAGTGTTAAAATATCAAAATCAATAAATAAGACTCAAGAATATTCATAGTAAACGTACAGCTGTTTTCTGAATGCAGTTCATCTAAGTGACAATTTCTAATTAGCAAAATTACAAGAATGAATGCCTAAGTTAATTCAGGTAAGTACACACTCTGAGAGAATTATACTTAAAGAATGGATTTTAAGCACCTGCCTGAACACATAGTTTAATTCTCTGACAGTTTGTTGCTCTCACTTTAATTGTTGCAGCTCACTGGAGTACTGTATCTTCCATTGTGTACTCCTTTTCATGAGCAGTTTGTCATTTCTTTTGACAGTAAATGCACAGCTGTGCTGCTGAGACAACTGTATGCTTTTAAATCCTCTTTCATTTATATTGTGCAATTGTAGAGACATGCTGGGCAAAAATTTTAATTCACTGACATGTCTCTATATATGGTAGCAAATCTTATCATCAAGAAAATATATTGTTGTGAAAAAATGAATGACATTAGAAGGATTTCACACTAAGGTAGAGGATGTACTACAGAGAAAAGTGAAAAAAAATAATTTAGTATATGCAAATTCAGGTGCCAGGTGTGAATTCATAAATAAAAATATGCTAATTTAATGACCACACGGGATATAATGGTGATAACTGAAGTGTAGCACTTTTACTGATGTGAAAATAAGTACTGTGAAAGATTTATGAGAAGAAGCTAGTTCAGCTGCAGTGCAGTGACACTGTCACAACCACACTTAAGGAGCTCACTTGTTTATTGAGGGGCTTTAGCCTAGAAAACTAAATCAGACCAGGCCTATAAAGCAAGAGGTTGTGGGTTCAGGTCCTGGTAGACGCTTGTGAAGGAAAGTGGGCAACAAGCAGAGTTATAATATTTTTCTTATTTCCTAAATATGATTATATTGTGAACTTTATATTGTAAAGGTGCTCATCTATTTTCTGAACTAACTTTAACCATTTTCGTTTTCAATATCTGTATCATATTACAAACAACCTCAAGTGCAAAACAGAAACTAATTCAAGGATATGACTACAGTCCATCACCAGGCAAACATAAGCACACATTATTGTGCGTGTGGATAAAGGCATCAAGGGTACCCTTTTCTGTTATATCAGTATGTCTTTGATGAATACACACAATTTCTACACCTCACTTTTCTTTTTTTTATTATGGAAGTTGTATCTCCACGTGACATAGTGATTTACAGATGCCCATTTAAATTTTTTGGATCAATTTTTTGATGTGTTCACATATTATGTGAAAAGCCTTCTACTGGACAATCTGTGTCTGTCTGTCCGTCTGCACAAAATATCTCTAGATAGAGATAGATAGATAGATAGATAGATAGATAGATAGATAGATAGATAGATAGATAGATAGATAGATAGATAGATAGATAGATAGATAGATAGATAGATAGATACTTTATTAATCCCAGGGGGAAATTCACAATTCTACTCCTAGTAGACCAATTTTATTGAACCTTGGCACACTTATTCTTCAAGGAAGTCTACCAGGGCAGTTCAATTTTTGTTGCAGTATATTTAGTGCATTGTGCTATTATAAGGGAAAAGAAGAAAAAAAAGAGCTTGAAACTGCCTGACTGTATAGGCCATCCTGACTTTATAACAATAAACTTTATATTTTGTTCTCTGATCTAGGTCTTTTTTTCTTTTCACCAGGTATTACCATCACTCTGAATAATTAACTGTTTTACGTCTTTTCATAATACTTCATTTTGAGCTGTGTCTCTGGACTACACCATTTATCTGTATGCTGACTGGTATGTTTGAAATTCTTTCGTAGTCATTATATGTAAATGGACCTAGCTGATTAAAGGAAGCTATCGGTTAAATTTATTCAGTCTGGTACGTTATATTAGCAACAGCACATGGAGCGTACCACCTGTTGGTGTAAATAAAGGACAATGTTTAGAGTTCATTTATGATGATGACTCAAGACTCTTTATTTATTGAGTATTTTTCACGTCTGCACACATGTTTGAAATTTCAGAATCTCCCATTGAGAGACATTGGCAAATTTGCAAACTCGTCCATCTGAAAACAGAGAAACATTCTGTGTGACTTCAACCATGAATTAGTTTACTGTTCCAATTTTACCTTGAGAACAGTTACTTCAGTTTGTATATTTTTAGATCTTTTTTCTTTTACTCATTCAAACTGCTGCTCCTGACAGCAAAACAGTAAAACACCTGCAGTTTTCCATGCTGAAGCAAATACTCCAGGGGCCTCATGTATAAACGGTGCATATGCACAGAAATATTGCGTATGAACGTTTCCACGCTCAAATCGCGATGTCTAAAACCTAAACTTGGCGTAAAGCCACGCACATTTCCACTGTACCTCATACCCTGGTGTACGCAATTTCTCCGCTCGGTTTTGCAGACTGGCGGCACCCAGCGTCAAAGCAGTGCTACTGTTCCTGTGTGATCACCCTTTCTTTCTTAGGTCCACATTCCTGACGTGGCTTTATAAATACACTGAAACTAACTGCATATTGTTTATTAGTGTAATGCATCTGATTGTAATGAACCTGCAACAATATAATGCTCCAGGGAATAGCCATAGTATTCCTAATACCATAACTGCTTTAGCATTGTTACTCTGACTGCATCTTCTTCTTCTTTCAGCTGCTCCCGTTAAGGGTTGCCACAGCAGATCATCTTTTTCCATATTACTCTCACTGCACCACTCGGAGTATTTTTTATCACTGTATCTGAGTGGGGAATCACAGCAGCAGCTAATTGCAAAGAGAATTATCGGTATACAGCATGAAGCAGACGCTGCCTGAGCCACGGCAAAACGTTTCAGAGACTTTCCTGTACGGACTTCGCGGTTTAGAAAAAGTTTCATCCCAAGAACTATAAACGCACTCAATCAGTCCATCAAGTGCTCCTTGTAGAACTGTTTGTACTTATAAGTATAATTACCTCACTGTAAACGTGCACTAGAGTTATAATATCGCACAACCTGCGCCACTTTATAAAGCGTGTATTTACATATGATGACGATATCATTTTTAAGATGAAATGCAGCAAAATATGTTGATTATATTATACAGATAAAACTTTAACTTCATTTAAATAATCTGTATTGTTAATAATTAAACATGTGAGAACACGGTGCCGCAGTGCTAGCTAGTTCAGGGATTGTTCCTGCATTGTGTTGTATTCTTGCTGGTGCTGACGCGACACTGGAAAGATAGACGGATAGAATAATTAAACATGTACTACGAAGATATTTCAATGTTCCTTAAAAGTTTTGAAGAATTGGCATTCTAAGCTTACAAACGGCTTCACGTCTATTACAGAGCTGATTGTGTGGCGATTGGGTATTTGGAGAAAGAAAAGTAAGGACAGAAATTGGAGGTAAGTACGTTTAAAAGAGACAGTACTTCTGTAATAAATAATTTCATCAAAGGTCGCGCATGGTGCAGCAAGCCTCTTGCGTGAGACATGAACAAGCACTGCGCCACCGTGCTCTCATGTTTAATAACATGCTTTCATTCCTATGGCAGATGCAGAGAAGCTCGTCCATGCCTTTGTCTCTTCCAGGCTGGATTACTGTAATGCACTCCTCATTGGGATTCCTGGCAAGAGTATCCAGAGACTCCAGTATATTCAGAACAGCGCTGCCAGGATCCTGATGAGGGTGCGAAAGTATGATCACATCACCCCAATCCTGAAAACCCTTCACTGGCTCCCTGTTTCATTCAGAATAGAGTACAAGGTCTCCCTTCTTACCCATCAGTGCATTTATGGACATGCCCCTCTTTATCTACAGGAACTCCTTACCCCCCATAACTCCTTACGTTCCTTCCGCTCTGTACTCACTAACACTCTTCAAGTCCCCAGAACTAAGCTCAGCAGCATGGGTGACAGGGCGTTTTCATCGGTGGCGCCGAGGCTGTGGAATGCCCTCCCTGATTACCTGAGAGCCCCACAGTCGACTGAGGCCTTTAAGCGAAACCTAAAAACTCATCTTTTTAGAAAGTCATTTTGTTAAAGTATTTTATAGACTCTTCTGTTCTTTTTTATTTTATTATTCTATTTTTACTCTGTAGCACTTTGGGATTGCTAAAATATAAAGTGCAATATAAATAAAATTTATTATTATTATTATTATATCATGAATGTAATGGATTATGTGTCCTATAGGATGAAAGAGAAAGCCCGTTTAAGAAGCAGGTAGTGATTCACACACAGAGCACATAGAAGATCAAATACGGAACAAAGCATTTAACATGCTACTTTAATTACAATGGGATTTGAGAAACTAGTAAATTAAACAATTTTAAGATGAAGTTCATGATGTTCTACTTTAATGGCAAAATAAACTACGTGATTAAAGTGGAAATTTCGAGATTAAAGTTGACATTTCGTGCTTTTTTCCCACTGTGTGCCTATTTTTTTTTTTGTCTGTACCCTAATAAGCTTTCATATGACACTCAGACGGTGGGCTACGACTCGCCTTTTCACGGCAACTTTGATATGTGACTTCTTTTTTATTTCGGGCACTGTGCGACTTTGTGAACTTGAGCTTTCGAGTTTCTCCGACACTCTGTCACTCGATCAACTTCCTTTTGTTGATTATCCCACTGTTTAAACCAACAAATAGTATGTTTTTCTTTTGCCTCCACTTGGTATTCGCTGAAATTCTTATATTTTCTCCCGTGCTTTTCCCATTGTCTTTTCACAGAAGGCTATTTATATTGATTTGCATATTCAAAGAGGCGTAATTCTGGGAGGAGTTGGGGCGGGACAGAAGGCGCGTGCACGTGCGTTATTTTTCATGCTGATCGGGATTTATGTAGTGGAAGAATGTGGAAGTTTGCGTACGTACAGATTCCTTCTGGATTTTTCTGTGTGTATGCACATTCCCGCTTTTGTGCTTACACCATGTTATAGTGTGAGTTCTATGCACGGCGTTATACATGAGGCCCCAGGAGTGGAGTCAGATTGTAGGCAGGCTACAATGGCCAAACACTATCATATACGGAAGGTATGACTTTAGATGTGTATGGATTTATTCAATTCTCCAATAATTATATTCTTAATTCATTCACTACCATAGTAATGATATAGGCTACTGTACTTATTCATCACTGTACAAGGTACATACTACCTCCAATTGTAACAGAAGGTAGGTCTCATTATATTCTAACAGTCTGAGTTCTGCCTCATCCTCATCCTGGGCTCATCTTGTGTAAACCTCAGTTACAGTGGCTCACTTCTCCATGACCTTAAAATTTAAGTGGGTAAGTGATATGATGTAAAATTGAAAAATAAAAACAGCTTAACTTAGGCAGACTTTTATGAAAGGTGGCTCAAGGCACTTCTAAGATGATTAAATTTGTACTTCCATTACATTAAATACAACCACCTGTATGCATTATCTAAAGATTATAATAGTTCAATATTTCTCTGATGCTGTAATTTTCTGAGAAATATTGTGCATTCAGAAAAGTCACATCATTTACTGAATTCATTTTTACAAATAATACTAGAAGAAATAGATAAAAAGAATCACTGTCACACCCAACTGCTGGCCTGATGTCTGTCACAAAGGTTTAACTGTGTGCTGTCCTGCAGATGCTCACAAAGCCATTCCAACGTTTTCTCTAAGCCAAGTCACCCAGTCACAGTTGAAGAACCAGAAGCCAGCAGTAGAAGTAAAGCCCGCCCATGTTGCCATCTTAAAAATGTTTGAAAATGAAAGCATTTTCTAAATATGCAGGACACAGAGAAATTAATTCATGTATTAATTTTTAGTAGGATTGACTACTCAATATGGTGTTCACTGGCTGTTCAAATTGTTCTTTTATACAGCTTTCAGTTAATTAAAAATTCTGATGCAAGAATTATTACAAGAACAAGAAAGTACGAACACATAACTGCAGTTCTAAAGTCCTTATTCTGGCTTCTGGATAACTTTAGAGAAGATTTCAAAATACTCCTTTTAACTTATAAAGTCTTAAATGGCAAAGGCCTGATTATTTATCTAATTATATTGTCACTTCAAATGCAGAGTGCACATTAAGATCTCAGTAAGTAATTCAAAGGATTAACAAAATAACAGTGGGAGGTTGAGCTTTAAGCTACAAGGCCCTGAAGCTGTCGAAGCTGAGGCCTGCCTGTGTGGAATAATAAATTATAGTTGAGCAAAGAATTTTGGACTGAGGACCTTTTGACCTATTTTTGTACTTAGATAAACAAATCTAAAATGCCTTGATGATTACTATCTGTGTGCATCTGGGTGAATGGAAAATATATTATTATTATTATTATTATGCAAGTATAAGAGTTCTTTGTGTTAACCATATGAATGCATGAATGCATTAAGATTGTTAAAAGAGGGAAACCATTAACTGTATAATCATTTAACAGTATAAGTATATTACTAGTTTGTATTAATAAGCTATGGATTAATTGATTATTAATATGACTTACTTAAACTAATAAGTGTGAACACAAAAGAACAAACTTGCAACAATTTTGTCAAACTGCTGACTTATCGTCTGTACTCAGGAAAACTGCTAATCTTTTTTAAAGTTCAAACGTCTGTGATTTTTGTTAATCAACAGTAATAGGTTTCACTTCTCTTTAAGTTGTTTTGAACAAAGGTGTTGTAATATTACTAAATTCCCCCAAAGAATTGTGTAACCTTATCCCATGACAAGCTGTCTCTGTACTCTGTTATAAAAATCAAGCGCACCCCCCGCAAGGGTGGGCTTCCTGGTCTAGCTATCAGTAACACAAGCTGACAGGGGCTGCAAGCCTCCTCTCACCAAGAATAAAGAAATTGTTTTTTTTTTTACTCTACATCTGCTGTCTGCCTGCTGTTTGCCTCGAACCTTCGTCCACACCTGCTACTATAAGAAGTGCCCCTTCAGTCTTTTACATCCCAGCTGAAGACTCACTACTTCAGTTTAGCGTACCCTGAATAGAGCTGCTGATTAGCTGTGCATACAGCAACTATGTTATTAGTCATTAGTACTAAAATAAATGTAATACAATATTTATAAACTATTACTAACCATCACCTATTCTGTTTCTCCTCTCAGTATCCTCATGTTGCACTTGGCGTCACTCTTGTAACGCCAAGCTCTTTGCCTACCTATGGAAAAGGCATCACAGATAAAGGAGCACTGGAAACATTGGGCTGAAGGGTCCTTTAATTAGATTGGATGGGCTGCACTGATTCAGGTGTAGAATGGTTAATAACAGGGTGGTGGCTTGTTGGCTGAGGTCTCCAGGACTTCGACTGTGTCTGGCCTGTATGACTCCTTTTCTACAATCTGGCCGGGGTTCTATAATTAGCTGATGTACAGATGTTATTTTTCATTTATGGTAATTAGTTACTACTTTGTTTTTGATGTTTTTGAACAAATTTGTATCCTCATATGTGTATGTAGTGAGTGGCATAAGTTATTCTTGCATCTTGCCTTGAGAGTTATTGTGGCGCCCTGTGCCTGGACTTGGTGAGGAGTACTGTGCAAAAGCAAAATAGTTTGTACTATTGTATTTCTGAGGTGGCCATGATAGATTGGCCATCTAACTCTGTGAAAAGGATTACTTGTGTTCTGTTTTGTGAGTTGTATTTACACTATTTTTATGACACCCATTTCACACCCAACCTACCTGGAAGGGGATCTCTCTCTGAATTTCCTTTCCCAAGATTTGTTCCATTTTTTTTTCTACAAGGTTTTTTTTCTTGTCTTCTTAGAGAGTCAAGGCTGGGGGATATCACAAAACAGGTCCTGTTAAAGCCATTACTTGTGTGATTTTGGGCTATACAGGAAATAAACTGTGTAATAAAGTGTAAGTGGTGATTTTCTCTAATATCTGAGTGTTGGAGGAAGAAACTGTGTGTTTACTGTCTCTTCAAAAATTTTTCAAATATCTAAGTAAATCGAGTTTGTAGAAAGACATTTTACTTGCACAGTACAATCCAATTTGTGACAGAAAAAAACTTTTTTTTCCAAATAATCAGAATAAAAGATGGTGTGATTTAATTTTATTTTATTCCTGGATTAAACTACATTTTAAAGACGTTAAAAATAAATCACTTGTTACCAGGCCACAGTGATTGTTTTTCTATATGCACTGCAATTGTGGGACAGTTTTGATTATTTTTGTCAAGGTGATAAGTGGGATTGCGTTGTGTGTGGTATGTGAGGTCGGTTTTCATGATGCTAGTTTCAGTGCTGTGTGCTTCCTGGTTTCTGTGTTATTAGCTGTCTCTTAAAATATCATTGTGCTTTCTTCTTTCAAAATGGTTTTGGTTTTGTGTTTTGGCTAGGTTATTTGGTGTATTAGACTTTCCGCTTTTCTGTCGTGGTCTATTAGTACGACAGCGTTGCATATTATGCTCTCAATACAAATCCAAACTGCCTTCTGCACAATCTAGGCAGCATGATGGTTACCTCTGCATCATATGTAACATGGAAAAATGGAAGAAAAACAGAGGAACATTGCATACCACAAAGAATAAATGAAGGATATTTTGGTTAATAATAATAACTTTCCTTTTGTCAAAAAATTTAATCTCTAGGAAAAATCAGCATTTGATTTACCAGTCTCTCACAAAATTCCTTTCATATATCAATTCTTTCTGTTTGTTCTAATAAGTGTCTCTGTCAAAACTGATGGAACATGCCTGCCTCCTACTTTTTCCCCTTGATCTTTGTTCACTTCTGACTGTGGAGATGGTCATCGATAGCTTCTTTAAAGAGTAATACAAAAAGGCATTGTTGTTACACAGCAGCATTGTGTTCTGTAGCTGTTGAATATGATTTATCTGCATGAAGTGAGGTTTGCAATTCTTGTCTTTTTTCAGTCCTTGACATTGTTTCTTACTGTCATGAATGTCAGAACATTCAATTCATACTTGTTCATGACACTGTTAGTACGGCAGTATCTAGCATTTTAGATGGTACCATGCGACTGAAAAAACCAGTTGTCACATTTAATATTCACTACTTTCTATACAGTTCCTCAGAGAGGAAATAAACTACAATTACAAGGTTGTTTTTATCAATGTATTTCTTACAGTTTCCTTGTTAATGTATTTTATTCCAGAGTTAACAGGCTTTGCCCAAAGTGGAGACACTTCACTGGCTCTCTGGTAGTTCACTTCTATTATGACTTTTTGTACTATGTTTTAGAAAATTGCCTGTGAAAGGATAAGTTTTATATTTTTCGAGTCAATTATTTCTTTACAATCATGGTATATACTGTATTGTTATGCATGCGTGTCAGTCAATCACTCTCTGGGCTCATATGAGGCAGATATTTACTACCCCAGGTCAAGAGAGGGTGCTGATGCTTACTTTATCCTTCTCTGTTCCCCAATGACAGCAACTGACTCTCGCCCCCTACCAGTCCCCCACCTATAAATCCTGAGGCCACCCGAAGAGACATTCCATTGTGAATAGAATGCACACCAGGAAGGAGCTCCTATCTGGTAACTAAAACTTTTGAATTACAAAGCTGCCCATTTTTCACTCATAGTGGGTTTTGTTTACCATTTGTTCAGTTCAATTAAATGGGGACAACCAGGTTGGCGCCCCTAAATTTCCTCATAGAACTTGCAGTCCTTTACTCAACCAAAATATTAATTTGCCACATAAAATTGTGTTCTAAAGTGATGCGTTTTTTTATACATTTTTCTTGCATTTTAAAATAGAGCTCAAGGGGAAGGAATACAAAAGTAAAAATAAAAAGACTTAAAACTTACTGAATATATACACTTTTAATCAACAAAGGTTTTGATGTTAAAAAATTGCCTTCTGAAATCGGAGATATACTTGTGACAACAAAAGCAAACTGGGAGTAATACATTTTATCACAGGTTCTCCCTACTATTTTTTTGGGGTAAGGATATGTTTCCTATTCGCTTGTCTGTTCACATCTGCCATCATGGGTAGAGTTTTACACTCGCTTCAAGCAGCATATTTTCCTCTTTTTGTCTCTCCTTTTGTGTTTAATTAACAGTTATGTTCTGCCATGGCTTGTAACAATGGATGCATTGCACAAACATGTGCTGAGTACCTGACACAGTGGCGGAGTCCTCAATATGCCGTTAAAGCACTGGTTTGAGTATGCATCTGATCGTGACTGTATGTATTTTAGAACAACACATGCATGGTCAACTCATAATTTTTATGCCATGTATAAACAAATAATATTCTTTTATATGAAATGCTGTCACACATAGTGAATCACATAGAGACACAAGTTTATCGCAGATGAATTAATTAAATTAAATTTTCCTAAACAACAGATTTCCTCAATAGCCACTTCTAGTCTCTTTTTAGAGTGCTGACATTTTCTGCATTTAGCTACTTGTAATTGGTGCTTCTTGAAAGAAGAAATGTCTTGCTTTTAATTCTCAACTGAAATGTCATCATGTAATATAAAATCATGTCTAATCCATGCAATTTTCACTGGTTCTCTGTGATCCTAAACTGGGTGGAAAAAAAAAATAAACCCCAAAGCACATGCAAGATTTAGTGTGTACTTATAACGTTTGTTTAGTTGTTGCCACTTGATTGCACACTACACGTATGTTTAACTGCTTCACTAGCTGTTACTAGACAGCCCAAGGCACTCCAGCAGGCAGTGTCTTTTCAAAATAACGTAACATTTTTGTGAAATAACCCAATACTTTTTTTGAGTGCCAGGAATAATCCTTAGTACATCACGCCAAATACTGTATGGGACATTTTTTTTGCTCTTTTTTATCCTATGGCAGTAATTTTGGTGCATCCTACATTTCATATTAAGCCTATAATTTATACTGTAAGCATTGGTTCAGTTTATTTACATTATATCTGTTTGATTATTGTATACTAAATAATGTTTTTATTGACACACAGTACATTTGGAAATGAAAGCTGACAGTACATTAAAAGGACTAAAAAACATGAAAAGAATAATATGCTCTGAAAATAAGTTATATTAAAAACTTTGAGGATTGTTACTGATCCCTACTCCACTACCATACAGTAATTGAAATACCAGCCTTTGGTTTAAAAAACATATCACTGCACTGGGTACTTTTGTGGATCAGTTATACTTCTGCTAGGAAGAGGATTGTTCCGTAGCACTGGGAGTTTATGGGAATTTCTGTAGCAATTGGGAAATCTCAAACTGACCACGGAGTAATTTTAGTTATTTCCTGTGATTTTTTTTTTAACTGAAGTAAAGAAAGCATTCCACAATTTTTTTTGCAGCCACTGAATTTTTCTGATACCCTCATCAACACAGCAATAAGTACTGTGGATTCAAAAAGTATTAAGACCCCTTCACCTTTTGCACTTAAAGCTTGTAGAGACTCATCCAAGAAGACCTGAAGCTGTAGTTGCTATCAAAGAGTCTTCTACAAAAAAACTGAATTAAGAGTCTGAATAATTATATGAATGAGAGACTTCAGTTTTTGATTTTTAACACATTTGCAAATCTTTCTGAAAACATGTTTTCACTTTGTCATTATGGGTTACTAAGTGTAGATTGACGGGTAAAAACAGGAACTGTATCCAGTTAAAAATTACATCTAAAGCACAATAAAGAATGCAGAAAATGAAGGGATCTGATTACTTTCAGAATCCACTGTATGCTAATCCTGTGCTGCAAGTACTGTATTATAACTTCTTATCCCATTTCCTAGAAAGTTTGCCCCTCCAGGGGTATTCCTTACTCACTTTATGATTATGGTTCTCAGTGTCCTTTCAATTCTCATGATGTCATATATCTACACAGTTATATAACAGAAGAGGAGTTGGCTGATTTCATACTTTAGGAAAGGCCCTTTACAGCACAGTGTTACAAAGCATATGCTAACCTTTTTTGGTCAAAAGTAAGGAGCATTATCACAAATTAAGGAATAGAAAATAATGTATTTAATTGGGGAGACAAATTAGCAACTTTCGAAATTTTGACTTCCTTACTGTGTTCAAGCGGCATTTTGAAGGCCAACTTCTTTTGTAAGTTTCTGTCTAAGTGATATTAACTGTTAGAATTTGTAAATCTGGTAATTATAACTAGCTTACATTTTGTTTTGATCTTGAAAATCAATTTTGCACAGTCACAGATGCGTGTCAGAGGATCTCCTTATGGGCTCTGTGGAGGTATGTAATAATTAACCTGCCGGGACGAGAGGGGGCATTATCACTAACAATATCATCTCCCTCTTTCCCCACAGTGCAGAGAAACTGCCCCATGTTGGCAACTAACTCCTCCCCTTCCAGTGCACTGCCCATAAAAGCTCCAGCTTCCCTGAAGAAGGTGTCATTTTGTCAAGAGTGACCCACCGGCTGGAGCTTCCAAGCAGACTGACTTTAACTTGATGCTAGAAGCCGAATATCTCGAATACCTCTTTGTTACCTTTTGTAGCCTGAAATTTCAAGGGGAAATATGCCGAAGAGAATACCTTTTTTGTTTCTTTTGGATATTAAAGGAGATTGACCCGGTTGGCACACCAAATTTTCATTTTTGCACCCTGTTATTCCTGAACCCAGCCAGAGTACCCTTATTCAATAACACTTGTTCCGAAACAGTCCCCAGACCAATGTTGACTCGATTATGTTGACCTCTTTTGTAAGTCACTTTGGATAAAACTGTCTGCGAAGAAAGTAAATGAAATGATGATGACTGTATAATTTTTGGAAAGTATACAAGGTTAATAATGGGTAAAGAAGAAAAAAAAACACCATCATTGAGCAAGATATTGCAATGAATAAATACATGATAAAATTAATTCCACAGCTTTGCAATTCAAAAAGCAATTTCATAAAATGAATGAAGCAAATATTGTTAATATTGCAGCAAATACTTTTGCACATGTACAACGACTGATCAAATGGCTGAATAATTCATTCATTCATTTCTCTTTCCTTAGTTTCTTTTTTGTTTTGTCTTTGTTCAGAGCTCCAGAGCCCTCATTTCAAATCTACCCATAGGCAGTCTGCATAGCGTGTGCGCATTCTCTTTGGAGATTTTGCCTGGGTTGTCTGTTTTTTTGGTTTTTTTTTAGTACTGCATCCCAAAGAGGTGCAGGTTTTGCTGACTGGCTGCCAAGATTTTCCAGGTACAAGTAAGTGTGACCAAAAGTCTGCAGGCACCCTGTCTAGAATAGTGTCCAGCCTCATACAATGTTGGGAGGTTAATAAACTGCCCCAACTCATTCACTGCAAACAGGCTGTACTGTATGGACCTTTTTTTGGTTTTGTTACTGTACTGACGTTCGAGTTCCTTCACCAGCCGATGGCAGTGAGTGCAAATGACGTGAAGACACCTGATCGAGATGATACCATTTTTGGGAAAGATGTGGAACATGCATAGTTGTTCATTCAGACTTGGTTTCTCCAGAAGTAGCAATATGTAGTTCATGGATTAAAATGATTCTAAATGTCTGATTTCATGTTTTACCATTTGATATTCAGTCATTTTTGTTTTGGAACATAATAGTAACTCAAAATTTTTAAAGGAATTAGGAACCAGGAGATTGATTGAAATGGAAGCCAAAGATGAAATGGGGTTGAAAGCTAGAAGATCCATCCTAATCTAGTGTCACCACCACAAAGCTAACCACTAAGGACTGGACTTAGTATAAATGCAGGCGATCATCTTACAAAGCTGTGCAAAGAATTATCCTAAATTTCCTCAATTTGCAAATAGTACAGTTTACCAGTAAATCCAATGTGGATTTCATGATGAGCATCATAATTGTTCAGGTCAGTATTAACTCAGCTGACACACATAAGGTCAGAAATAAATTGTTGTGCCGTTATTATCCTTAAGTGTGGAAAGTACAAATGTTAAATGTAATATTTTGTGGAAGCTATATCTATTTTCTTCAGTATTGCGAGTTGATTACAAGGCAAACATTAGCTGATAATATAACCCACACACTTTGCCTTAATTGCATTAACTAAGAAGTGTTTAATTGCAACTAATAAGTTTGACTTTTAGTGCTGATATAATAATTAACACAAATTGTAAAGTGTGCACTTTTGTAGTTACAATTAATGATAGGAACATACTGACTTTTGCTGAGGATCTTTCTGTCTATTATGAAAAGGAAATAAACTCCTGGATCGAGGAGTTGCTATAGTCTACAGACAGAAGACAATTCCAAAATCCCAGTTAATAAAGATAACTAAAATGTTGTGGAATCTGTGAATGAACTTTTGTTAAGTATTTTTCAAGACTTGATATTCCTAACTTACAGACCTAAAATGCCTACAGATTTTTTCAATCAGATTTTTTAACTCCCTGCATTCAATGAAAGATGTTTTTGTTTGCCTTTGTGCTTCCGTTCAGTCATATGGTAATTGCATGGCCACATTTTGTATGGGTAGTATGTCATATCACAAAATACGATATGACAAAATTTTGTCTTGTGCCTAGTTAAAGTTAATTTTATAGTGAAAGTTAGAAAGAAGATTAAAGGCACAATGATTTGACCATTGATCCTTTATGAAATAGTTTCCATTTTTTTCATTTTGGAAATAATCTTTATTTATTTTACAGAGGACCCCTTTTTCTAATTTGACTTAAAACCATGCATTGTAAGCCCTACTGAATTAAAGACCATGCCATTTTATGGAATTCATCCAACCTAAGAAAGTCTGGCAGATGGTACTACAGCATTAAAGTTTAGAACAATAGTTTTACAAACTGTAAATAGTATGAGTTATGAATAAAGAGGGCAACTTGATGGTAAAAATACTGCAGTGACCCTTGAAGGAACCACACAGGACACCAGGTAAGTTTTTCTTGGATGCCAGAGCACCTTACTTTTTAATGCAATGTACCATGGTTTCCCACTCATTAGCCCAATGTTAAGGCCCTGGGCACACCACCAAAGCAAGAAAATCACAAGTGCCTACAGCCTTGGTCACTGCTCTAGCTAGCATTGTTTTTGTCTTTGTCTTTTCTGCCTCTGATATCCTCCTTAATCTCCCACACTCCTCAGCTACTTGTTCTTTTTGTTACCTGGGCTCTGTCTCTTCTGCTTTGCCACTTATTTGGTCCTTTCTCTGACAGGCTATAGTTCCAGATGCTTCTGTTTAGCTCCTGCTGTGGGCATGTGGGGAGGGGAAGCCCTGTCAGCATTACAATACTATTGTTTCAAATATCATTGCACATTTTATATGTTATTATATACTGTCTTGTGTATCTATTAACATTATCATGAATATAACAGTCATTTTCAATATTTGGTTGAAAATCCTTTATAGTTAATGACTGCCTGAAGTCTGGAACCCATGAACTCCTTTCCAAGTGCTGGGATGCCACTTTGATGGTACTTTGCCAGACCTTTATTGCAGCTGTTTTCAGTTGCTGCTTGTTTGTTGGACTTTCTGCCATCAGGCTTTGTCTTCAGAAAATGAAATGCATGTCCAATTGGGTTGAGGTCAGTTGAGTGAGTTGGCCATTGAAGAATATTCTACTTCTTTGCCTTGAAAAGCAGTTGGTTTGCTTTCACAGTATGTTTTGGCTTACTGTCCATATGTACTGTGAATTGTTGTCATATCAGTTTTGCAGCATATGCCTGAATTTCAGCAGACAGTGTAGACCTATACACTTCAGAATTCATCCTGCTACTTCTGCTAGTTGACATGTCATCAATAAATACTAGTGACTGACTTCCATTTACAGCCATGCATGAACATAACGTAAAACTTTCTCTACCATGTTTCACAGATGATGTGGTATTTATCAGATCAAGAGCCATTTCTTTTCTTCTCCATACTCTTCTGTTTCCAACACTCTGGTATTTATCTTAGTTTCCTTTGTGCAAAGAAAATTGTTCCAGAATGGGAGAACCTTTTAAAAAATATTTTCTGGAAAAATCTAATCTGCCCTTCCTATCCTTAAGGTTTACCAGTGGTTCACACTCATCTTTACTTTCATGAAGACTTCTCTTGATTGTAGACTTTGACAATGACTACCCTACCTTCCAGAGAATGTTCTTGGTTTTGCTAAATGTTGTGAATGGGTTCTTCTTAACCTAGAACAGAATACTGCAGTCATCCAGCACAGTTGTCTTCTGTGGTTTTCCAGACCTTCTGGTGTTGCTGAGTTCACTAATGTGTTCCTTCTTTTAAAGAATGTACCAAATGGTTGATTTGACCGCTCCTTGTGTTTCTGCTATCTCTCTAAAGTGTTTGTTTCATTTTCTCAGCTTAATGAAGGACTATTTTTACTTGCAACTCTTTGGACCTAATATTTAGTGTTTACAGTGATAGCTTCCAAATGCAAATTCGACTCAGTTTCAGACCTTTTACCTGCTTAATAATTAATGGAATAATAAGGGAACTGCTCCCAGCTGGCTATGGAACAGCTTGATAGTCAAATGTCCATATACTCCTCCTGGAGATGGGGGAGTTATGCAGAAAAATGTCTGTGACTCCTAAATGGCTCATACAATATTTTTTGAAACCCTTTAAAATTAAAGCTGAACATCTACACTTCAATCACATAATGATTGTTCCATTTCAAATGTTTTGTGGCGGCGTACAGAGCCAAAATTATAAAAATTGTTTTACTATCCAAATACTTATGGGCCTGAGTGTATACCATATGTTCTCACTTTTTATTTGTAGCACACTGTACTTTATAGACATTTGGAGCACTGAACTGGAACAAGATGAATATTCAACTTGCATTGTTTTATTTTTAGGGCACTGGCTATGGATATCAATGCCTACATCTAAAAGAACTGTTTTTAAATGTTTACTACCAAAATAATGTTGACAAATAAAGGTTTAATGTAGCATTTTTCAACACAGACAAGGTAACTAAAAGGTTTCCCATGCTCAAATTTGTATTTTGATTTCCAGATTAAACGTTTACAGAGCATACCTACCATTGACCTTTTTAGTTATACAAAACTGGAGCCATATCTGAAAATCTGAACCTTTTTGTTTAGCTGCTTAGGTTTACCTTTGAAGCAAACTGCACATCACTTGGCAGCATTGACTTTGGCATCCTCACTTTTGTTCCTGTAATGGAAAAATCAATACCTGCGGTTACATTTATAGACTTTAAACTGAAGATTTTCAATTTCACATGCTGATGCTTTGTCCACATTAAAGGTGAACATTTTATTAAATCTTTACTGTTGTAAAGTTCTTTGGCAAGTTATCAATAATATTTTATCCAGAAAGATAACTACAGATTTTTCTTCATTTTTTTTATGTATGCTGTGAAATATAAGCCCTTGAATAAATGTTAACGTTTTTATTATATTAGTCATGCTTATTAAGCACTGTAGCATATTTGATAAAGAGTTGCCAATATTAAAGTCAGCCCACAGCCACATGCTGTGCAAAAATTCAAAGGGGAACACATTACTGAAGTGTCACCCTTCTCACAGAGAGTTATATAAGTCTAAGTAGCAAGACACTCTGTAATTCTGTTGTCTTCTTTTCTTTTCCCTTTTTATTATTTTCCTTTAGTGTTTATTTTATTTGTTTATCATTTGACTATCCTAATAGGACCATCTATGATAGATAATTACAATGTTCTGTTTTTTTCATCAGCTTTTTAATCACAGTTGTTTAGTTCAACTGTATATTTCAAGCATGCTATTTTAGGGGAGCAAAGATGCAAGGTCTGGTGGACTGAGAGGAGGAAGGCAACAGAGAAGAAGAGGTCAATTCATTGTACGGAACATCTTATTGTATTCTCACATTGTCATGAGGATGAGGCATTATTTTGCTAAAAATAAAAAGTTAAAGATGTATTATTTTTCTTCTCCTTTTCAAAAGATGAATTTGACCAACTACATTCATATCATTCAATAATATTTATAGCCTGGAACAATCATGAACTCAAGATAAAAATGTTCACACCTTAGCTCTTTGCTGTCAGATACAATGTTTTAGAAAGACACCCATTTAAATATTAAGGGTAAATTTTGCTTGAAAAGTGATTAGAAGTTCAAGTTTCTAAGTGTAATTATAGTAAGAAGAATCACGGAGTTGAAATTTTGATTCAAAAAACAAAGCTACTAAGATAATATCAGACTCTGTAGTTCTGTTATATTTTGGTGTCAGGAAAAACAAAAAAATAAAATAATTCTGGTTTATATTTGGATAATAAAAATATGAGGTTAAAGTTATTCCAGTAATTTCCAATATAAGGATTCATAAGCTCATCATGTCAAGAAATTTTAATTGTGTATTAAACCCTGATTTAGCTAACTTTTTGTCGTCCCTTAACTCTTGTAAATATGATGTTATTGTTATCTTGGAAAATGTTCCTTTTATTCTGGAACTAAAACTATTCCATTTACAATTAATAATATAGAATGAAGATTTTATTAAATTAATTTCTACACAAATTCATATTTTCAGAGTGACCAATGTATCTTCTGTGATATCTTGGGGAACACTGTTGGAAAAACTAAAAGTGTTAAGGACACTTATGGTATTATTGTGAACAAGCTGGAAAAAACAGGTTAGGATAGGGTAGCCGAAAGACCTGGGGGGTATTTTTCGTCCATGGATTACTTGTTTAACCGGATGTAATTGTTGATGATTTGGCCTGATCCTGGATCTGTCGGTTTTTCGAAACTCTTGCTGGATGTGTTGTCATAGCAACACATCCAAATCCTCAAACCTGCTAGGAGCAGGTTTGTTAGATGTAAACAAGGATTAGCTCACACACTTAATCAGTGTCTGTGCTTGGAATTCATTCACTCATGGCTTCGCCGTTCATGAATGAGCAACCAATTGATATCGGTGTGCAAATTACAAGAAGAGAATTTCATATAGAGAGGGGTTTGCGTGATCGGCAAGATCCTTTATTCCTCCCGGAGGAAATTCTTTTCGAAAGATACCGTTTTAGCCGAGGGGGAATATTGTACCTCAAAGATTTATTAGCACCTTATATTCGAAGTCAAACTCGGCGAAGTCGGGCTCTCACAACCACACAGACAGTAGGCATTGCTTTGAGGTTTTTTGCAAGCGGCACTTTTTTTATATACTGTAGGCGATGCGGAAAATCTATCTTAAAGTGCAGTTTGCCAGGCAATTCGTAAAGTCTGTTTGGCTCTGAAATATTTCCGTCGGGTTTTCATAGTGTTTCCTGGACACCTGCATGTGCAGACAATAAAAGAGGCATTTCATGCCATTGCAGGTAGGCAACACACAGGCAAAAACACCCACAGTTCCATGAAGAATCTCACAATCAGCCCAACATTCTCATTACTCAGGATTTCCAAAAGTGATTGGGGCACTGGATCGTATGCAGATCCGAATAATCAGACACAATGTCTTCATCAAATATTTGACCTTCGTCAATATGTCATTGGTCAGACACAGGTTCTAGGGATATGACATTCCATGCAACTGACCCAATAAAAAAGAGGGCTATATGGAACATACCTATGGTACACATCGATGACAAACATATGCAATGACCTTCCTTTACCTGAAATGAAGTGACCACTGCATCCTGCCACTGGTTCTGAGAAAGAGCTTCCTCCCTGGAATGCCCTCAGAAACAGGGCGATGAGCATTTTGCTGGAGAGCCAACTCTTCTTCAGGGGTTAGGTCTGGACCGTGTGGACCTCCACCTGTTTTTTGCTTGTCTGCCTTCTTATTAGCTTTAAAATTAATGTTCTTTACGTTATATATGATTCTTTATGTCAACAATTCTTTAAATAGTTATATACCAATATTTACCAGTTTGAAGTATATTCTTGTACTTCACTTTAACCTGTTCCCATGTTCTCCTTGTGCTCACGTTTGATCTGGAATTATGACATATTAAATAATAATCTGACACATAGGAAATGAAGCGCTGTATTCAGTAAGTACAATGCACACTACTTAGTGTTTAATTTGTCGGCCACTTTTTGCCAGCTGTCTTTTACTGGTTTGGGCTGCTTTTGCAGTGTTACCCCTTGTGCATATTAAATCTTGAAATTCTTCATGTCCTTCGAATATATCCTTTTATATCATTGAAAGATGCTGAGAAATTAGTTCAAGCGTTTGTTTTCAGTTGACTAGATTACTGTAACGCACTCCTCTCAGGACTACCCATAAAAGACATAAATCATTTGAAACTAGTGCAGAATGCAGCTGCTAGAATCCTAACTAGGAAAAGAAAATCTGAGCACATCTCTCCAGTTTTGATGTCACTACACTGGTTACCTGTGTAATTCAGGATTGACTTTAAAATTCTGCTTATGGTTTATAAAGCCTTAAATAATCTTGCTTCATCTTATATATCGGAATGTCTGACACCTTATATTCCAAATCGTAACCTCAGATCCTCAAATGAGTGTCTCCTTAGAATTCCAAGAGCAAAACCTAAAAGAAGTGGTGAGGCGGCCTTCTGCTGTTATGCACCTAAAATCTGGAATAGCCTGCCAATAGGAATTCGCCAGGCTAATACAGTGGAG
Organism: Erpetoichthys calabaricus; assembly: GCF_900747795.2. Taxonomy (NCBI): domain Eukaryota; kingdom Metazoa; phylum Chordata; class Cladistia; order Polypteriformes; family Polypteridae; genus Erpetoichthys; species Erpetoichthys calabaricus. The sequence continues at coordinate 98,090,337 of NC_041408.2, forward strand.
CACTTTAAAAAACTGCTGAAAACACATTACTTTAATATGGCCTTCTCATAACTTCACTGTAATTAAAATCCTGATACTCTGTATATCCAACTCATTATAATAACTATTCATGGTGGCTCTAAAATCTGTACTAACCCCTACTCTCTCTTCTGTTTCCTTTTTCAGTGTCCTTTTGGTGGTGGCTTGCGCCACCACCATCTGCTCAAAGCACCGTAATGATCCAACAATGATGGATGGATTAAAGCCAGAAGTCTGTATGACCATCAACATCAAGTGACTCCGTGAGAACCCTAACTACAAAGAGGACTATTTCATTTATGTTAGGTAGAATGCCCAGAAGGGACTGGGCGGTCTTGTGGCCTGGAACCCCTACAGATTTTATTTTTTTCTCCAGCCGTCTGGAGTTTTTTTTTTCATTTTTTCTGTCCATCCTGGCCATCGGACCTTACTCCTTTTCTATGTTAACAAATGTCTTATTTTAATTTATTATTTTGTCTTTTATTTTTCTTCATTATGTAAAGCACTTTGAGCTACTTTTTGTATGAAAATGTACTATATAAATAAATGTTGTTGTTGTTGTTGAATAAAAGGTCTTGCTCTGCTTGTGTGAAAAAAAAATGCGCCCATTCTTTCATCATTTTGTTACAGCCTATCAAAGACTTGCTGATCATGTTTACTAGACTCAATATATATGGGCTTTTCAATCAGCGCGGGCACGCGCATTCATCTCGGATGATTAGATCCAGCTAGACTAATCTACTACATGGCTGTGTTTGAAAAACCGACTTATCCCGGATGAGTTTCACTGGCATTAACTCATCCAAGATGAGGCATCTGATCTCGGATGATTTAAGCGACGTACAGAAAATACCCCCGTGGTCAGAAACAAACTGTGGGTCAAAGCCAGAAAAGTCAGTCAGAAGAAGCAAACAAAACAAAAGGGCACAATCAAAACATGAAGGTCAGAAATAGAACTGATGTTTTTAATTAGCACTAGGGCATACCTCGTAAAGAAGCTAATTGTTGCTAGGGTTTTAGGTTGTTTAGAATACCCACCGAGGGGCAGTAAAACCCACCTTTTGTTGTCATATTTATAGTGAGGTACAGGTAACATCATTGATCCTGGTCTCCATGACAATGAAAATGTGAATCAAGTATATGAAGTATATAAGAAAAACAAGGTGATAATGAAAAACAACACCTATGAAACAAAAACTAAAGTCAAAAATGAAATCTTCACATGCAAAAACCACAAACCATTTAAAAACATATTTATAAAAGTGACTAAATAATGTAAAAAGTACAACAGAGAACAAATAATCCTTTGTTACAAAAAAATACATTCTAAACTTAAAAGACATTGAAACTAATTACAGCAATTTCAAAGACTGAGCAAAAGTATAGAAATTCAGCTAATGATTACGCTTTAAAAAAACATTGTTGTTATAAACAGAGTTTAATCATCTGGCCACAACAGAAGCAGAACAACTACTTTTTAAGACACATCATTCTAATTATGTGCCTGGAGAGAAGGCTAATAAGATTTTGCCTTAACAAATCCACAAAAAGGAAGTTCAAAATGCAATTGCAGAGATTAGCAACACAGTTGGAACTAAAGTTACTAAACATAAATAAATTACTAATACATTTTCAGGACTATTATAATTTTTTTACACTTCAGAGTGCAAGAAACGAGAAGTGCATCCCAGTGTATTTATTGATAAAATAGAATTGGCTGTAGCTTGATTCAATAGTCATAGAAGAGCTGAACAAACCACTGAGGCATGTCAAAACTGAAGGTACTATAAATTATCTGCAAAGTGTGAAAGAAGCCAGTTTCACCAACCATGCAGCAGCATTTTACAAAATGCCGCCTGTAGCCTTTAGCTTTGTTGATGCTAGCTATGTTTGAGAAAGCCAGAGAATATGCAATTTTACAGAAAAATATTTACTGGATCTGTCAATCATAATCATAATCTTGAAGATGAATTCTACAGGCCAATCTTTGTATTGAACAATGGTGTTAACATCCTGATGAAACTTTTAGTTAAAACAATGGAGAAAGAGCTCCTTTACATAATATTGCAAGATGAAATTAAATCTGTTTAAGTTTGATGTACTGTATACCCTTACAGTATCTGAACTTCCAGGGATTCCATTATCATTGGATGCAGGAAAAAGCCTTTAAATTAATGGACGGGATATTCCTCTTTATTCTGCTATACAAAGTTGTGTTTGGATCCAATATACATGTTTGGATCAAATTACTATACAGTGCAGAATCCTCTTTTTGTGTAAACACTATAAATCCTGACTTTCACGTTAGAACACAGAACCAGATGAGATTGATCATTATCGCTAATGCTTTTTAAAATTGCTGTTTAGTCCCTGGTTATCTGTCTTCACAAGCCTTCAAAGACAAAGAAGATCATAAGGGAAAGAAAAAAACAAAATGTATTTTTATATGCTAATGACTCAATACTCTTTGTCATGTATCCACATTCATCACTGCCTATGGTATTAAAAGTATTGGATTAATTTTATAGGATTTGTGGATTCAAAATTAATTTTAATAAAACCAAACTTTTCCAAGTCAACTCTCATACTAAACTTGATCAGAGCTACAGCCAAAAGGAAATTTAAAGATCTAAATTTTATTTTTTACAATGTGATGGGTAGCATCATGCAATATGTTAATGATCATATACTATATCTATTTATATATCTAGTACTAACAACAAATGTTATTAAATGATATATTTAACTGTAATTTTGTTCATCTGAGGCACAAAAAGAACATGTGCAAATATCTGAGATTGTGAAAAGCACCTGAAGGTAACACAACTACTGTACACCTGCTTGGTTACGCTGACAAAGAAACTCTTGTTCAAACTTCTGTATCTTATGCTTGCATCCAGTCACCAATGAATAATTTAGCAGAAGTCCTATTTTATATAACTCGACTTAAACATGGTGCCAATGTATGAAACACTTTAAGGCCAAGATGCTATTCTCTGCTGCTCCAGTTCATAATTCATGATGCTTTATTCATGGAATTTATTAGATAGTGTGATCTATAGAGACTTCTGTATTAACAATATTAACAATTAACTGTGATGAAAATTATTTTTTTGTATATTTCTATATTTTATATCTATACATATAATCGGCTTTTATGAATATTTATGCTATTATAGAAGAAATGATTTGTTCCAGCCTCAGCTAAAAGATGGCTTAGGTATGAACATATAAGTTGTTTACTTTCGGGTTCTAACTTACCTAATAACTTTCCACAGCCTAGAGGATGATTAAATATTTTTATCTATGTTTCTAATAGATTAGGAATGTCTTTGTCTAGTCAGGGTGGTTGAAGTAGAATGAGAGTACACTTGCTGCTCTACAACAGGTCTGTTAAGTTAAAGTAAATATACAGTATATGAGTACTAAACTCTTTGCAGAATGATTTTGGAACATTTACTTAAAAAAACCCACAACAATATCCTTTCGACAACTACTCTTCAAACATGCTCATCCTGCAACACAGTACTTTTTAATGTACAGATTAAGGATGTTGTTAAAAGAAATCAAAATTAGCATGAATGTATTTTAGTAAGTAATAATAAAGATAACAGTAGTATTTCCAGACTTTATAAAGTAATTTCATGTTATGCACCCCACATGATCGTACGTAACAATGGGGAATGGGCTTCTCAATGAATACTATTAACCCATTCATAACATATACTTTTCTTCAGTCTGGTAGATATGGTGTGTCACAGACGGCCGGGGTCCTTGCCCAGCTGGGATGCTTCTTCACTGAGAAGACCAAGGGAACAAGCGTGGGCAGCACAGTACCTCCCCCGGGATGCTAGATGGCAGCCCCCATGGGTAGCAGTGGTGCCTTGGACTCCCACAGGGCTTCATTGGAGATGGAGTTATCTACAGCCCTGTTGGGATCCTCGGGTGCTGCAGGGGGGTGCTGCAGCTGTTCCGGAGCCTTTGTGGGCAGTTCTTCCGCCACATCTGTAAGTGTAGCCGGAAGTGAGATAATGAGCACCTGGAACACTTCTGGGTGACTTATATAAGGGGCCAGCAGAGACTACTCGGTGAGCCAGAGTTGGGTGGAAGGTGGATGAAGCTTGCAAAAGAGAAGAAGATAATTTATTGATATTGTGCTGTTGTGCTTGTGGGACTGTGTTGTGCCTGTGGGAAACAGGGAAGGTGTTTCCCATGCGGTGAAGAAAAAAAAAATCTTTGTTTTTATCATTGTGCTTCTAGTGTCTGTCTGTGTTGGGATGGGTGGATGGCACACCCCCTAGAGCTGTTACAGGTGGTAAATCAGCAATCAATTGTATAACACACACATCTGTGAAGATTAAAATGATCTAAAATCTGTAATGGACAAGCCCCTAGCTAGGAATGATTATCAATCACCACTTCATTACATGAAATGGTTTGGAATTGTGCAACATTAAGACTACTTTGGGGTAAAGAATTTGTTTATTTGACAGATTTAAATACATTCCACAATTACTCCTACTTTACTTTATTTAAAGAAACAGCACATTATTCAATAATGAATCTATTATTAGCTAAGCTATGTTGCTTCTGCATCATCCTATCTTGTTCAACCTGAAGAATCCTAAAAAATCCATCATAACTTACACAAAACCAATGTTTTATGTTATCTAAAACCAGAATAAATGAAAAATTTCTTGCAATAAATGGTGTAAAGCATCTTCAGAATTTGGCAACAATTAATTTTAAGTTATTCTAAAGTATGCTTACTGGGCTCCTAACTCTGATCTATTTTTCTTTTCACCTTTTATTGTATACAATAAACTTATAATAGCCTTTTGTGAACATAACTTTCTTAACTAAGTAAGAATTGAGTGTTAAGTGTTGGTTATTGTATCTTTGATTGAACTGTAGTGTGATCTTTAGGTTCAGTAAAGAAATTAAAAAGTTTAGTGCTTAATGACTTCGCAGTAACATTACCCTAATGATGTCATACTAAGTACAATATAATATAGCCAACCACAAAAAAACAAAACTGAGAAAAAAAACAATGCACAAGTGTACATATTGAAAACCCCTCACATTCTGATCATGCATTACTACTCTGATCATGAATTGCTACTCTATACAGAAAGCAATTTTAATATTTTTGTTTCCAAATAGATCTATTCTCAAAGTGTAACCAACCAAGAATATTTTTTCTGATATTATTGGAAATGCCTAACATAACAATGGCTTGAGAAAAAGCAATCTTTCCCTGGGAATGGAAACAGCAGTTATTCCTCTGCCACACTAACATAATTTTCAAATATTAGTACAGTACTTATATTTAGAATAATGCAGAGTTGGCATATAATCTTTTAACAAAATTAAAGGAAACATGATAAAATGCTGCATCTCTTTAGTGCTATTACATATGTTTAAATAATATTGAAGGATGACAGATTTGCTTTTTTCTTATTACTGTTAATTCAGGATTGCTTTTTTAGCCATGCTTTTTGCTATAATATCCAAAATGGTGCAGCAATGCAGTGGCGAGCACAAGTGCCCTGTGGATCCAGCACGCTGTGTTTTCAGTCCTGTACCCAACCATTGCCTGTGTGGACACTGAACGATCTCACTATGTCTGTGTAGCTACCCACTTTTCTACCAACATCCCCAGAGACATGTAAATTATTTTAGTATTGGTGATTTTAAATTCTTAACAGTCAGTAAGCCTGTGCAACCTTCTCCAGGGTTGTTTCCTGCAATGCCTGGTGTTGATGGAATTGGCTTTAGTTTTAGGATTTTGACTTCTGCTTTATTTTGCACTATGAATTTTGCTTTTATTTTGGTTTTGATGATCTATGTTTTTGATACAGAAATGCCTAGAGTTCTGCTTGACAAATGATTACCCATTATTTCACCATCATAAAACATATAACAACTTAAAAAACTTCAGTTTGGACTTACCTCGTACCAAATAAACCTTAAAACAAAGAGAATGGAATCGCAAAATATAAACTAAGAAGTTGCAAGAAGCTTTGACTAAAAGTCATACATTTTTTAAAAATTAACATTTTGTTATTATTCTATAAAATGAGAATGCTCTTGTTATGGCCTTAAGTAAAACATTAATCTGCCTTAAGTCAAATTTTGATTTCCAAATTTAGAGGGTTATGTTTGTCTGGCAAAATGTGTAGTATTTGTATTATAAATGAATATTTGTCATTGGCCACCATTTTGTTCTTAGTTCTTTTGTTTTTTTGTTTTTTTTTTAATTTTGCCGGAAATACAATATAAATAAATGGCCCTACTATTGTCGTGCTTAACAAAGATATGACAACACATTGTTCACTCAATAGGCTTAGAAACTACCAGGTTTAATTTCACATTTAGTATCATTTTGGTTTGATTATTAGCTTCTAGCTTTTGTAAATTTCATTTTCTTTATTATTTTACTGGTTGTCTGTTATTGTGTTTCTAAATATGCTGCCATCATTCTTTGGTGCAATTGAGTATTAACCAGCAGGTTACTTAAGATGTACTAAGGTGGTAGGGCGTAGTGGTGGCTCTGAGGCTCGGGATCTGCACTGGCAATTGGAAGGTTCCTGGTTCAAATCCTGTAAACACCAGGAGTGATTCCACTCCATTGGAAGACCCTTAACCTGCAATTGCTCCATCCTGGGTATGACGTTAACCTGCATCCAACCCTGCAAGTAGGCCCTCCAACCTGCAAGGAAAACCTGGGGTTTGGTGGCAGGATTGGAACTCCAGCCACCATAAAAAAACTTCACAGTGTTCCATTCCATCTGAACTAGTGTGGCACTGAAGTGTCACCCATTACATGATTGCACTCGGGTCCTAATCTGGGTTCCTGACGTGGTTTGTCATGTGGTGGGTGCGGCAACGCATATATCGGCACATGCTCCTAACCTCTCTCTCTCTACTTAAGATGGTGGCATTCACTTGGTCCTATAACCTCTGACAGCTTACATTATGGTTTTATTTTGCATTTATACTTTTTGTCCCTTGTCCCCATTTAAATAGTAAGGATGCATTTTGCTTGAAATTTGGTGTGGTTACATTTTTAAATGTAACTATTGTAAGACCACTCGTAGTGTGGAAATTTTGATTCCTAAAACAATCCCTTTTATTGCTACTAAGATAAAATCAGATTCTGAAGGTTTTTTTTTTTTTTGGTGAGAAAAGAAAGAAAATAAAATAATTCTGGTTTATATACACAGCATTTGGATAATAACAATACACAGTTAAAGCATGCACCCGGGAAACAAACCAGTAAGTGAACAAGTACCTTTTGTCTTTTTTTTTTATAAGGACGGTGCCAGCAAAGAATTCAATACTAATGGAGCAAAGTGATTTTAAATTATCCTAGTGTGAGACGCTTCCTCACACTATGTTACTGTGACTGACAGATTTTGCTTTAGTCATTTCAGTGGGGGGAACAGTACTTTGCTCTTATATCACACAGCACCAAGGACTGGATTTCAGTCCTGAAATAGTTACTCTCTGTATAGGTTTTCTATCTTTACATACTTTTAACATTCAACATTTCAAATATTTGCATGTTAGGTCCATTCATAGCTATGAAAAGCCATGGGATGGAAGCATACATGGACATGCTTAATAGCAACTTTTCATAGACGTGAGTTTCATCCACGAGTGCCAAGATCAGTGATGTTACTGGTAATATACTATAAATATGGCAAGTTTAGTGTCCCTCGGTGGGTATTGTAAACAACTTAAAGACATATCAACAGTTAGCTTATTTACCAAGTATGCCTTAGTGGTAGTTAGGAACTTCAGTTCTGTTTCTGACCTGCATGTTTGTCTTTGCCCTTTGGTTTTGCTGCTTCTTCCTGACTGACTTTCTCACTTTGACCCACAGCTCATTTCCGGCCTTGTCTTTTGTCTTCCTTATCATATCCTGTTTTTTCCAGCCTGTTCACAATAATCCCCAGGAATACCATGACTGTCCTTAACACTTTCAGTTTTTCCAACAGTGTTCCCCATGATATCACAGAATATGCATTGGTCACTTGGAAAAGATGATATTAATTTAGTAAGATCTTCACCCACTACTATTAATGGGAAGTGTTATTGTTTTAGTTCCAGAATAGTTCCTGCTAGAGCCTAAGGTAGGGACACTGGGTTATGATATATACAGTAGTAATACTTATTAATTATTAGGATCAAGTTAAACCTTAAACTTTGTGCATGTATCCTGAGCTGCAGTGTGTCATGTTGACCATAATTTAAAAGACACTGTAAGAGACAATTTTAGAAAGTTAAAGTTTTGAGTTAAACTCATATTAATGTTTGCTTTATTTGATTAGAATATAATTTCTTCTATAGTCATAGACAATGGTATAGTCTTTTTCCCCCTATAAGTTAGTAAGAGATAGAATCTTCTTGCTATAACTGAGAAACAGTGTGATAATAGATCTAGTTGTGTTTAGAACAGGTCCCAGTAAGCAGGGACTTGATAAACCCATTTTAAGTTAGAAATGGGATAAGCATACAGTTTTCTGACCGCTTTGAAATGGTTCAGAAATTATAAGTGATTAGTTACGATTTAAGATGTAACAAGATTGAGCTTAGAACTAAATTTTTTTTTTAATTATTATAATTTTTCCTTTTCTTGCTATTTTAATTTTCTTTTTTTTTGTGTGAACTGTTTTACTTTAAACTTAACTAAACTTTTAAAAATGAAGATATTTTGTCTGTGGAATCATTTCTGCACGTCAGGCTTTTGTTGAATCCCATTTTTTTGAGTTAGAGCTGCTGAACTTTGGAAACTTTAGGAAAACACAGCTACAGACACGTTTGACTCCTTTACTAGTCACATCACTTTCCTCAATGATTTATATGAATGAACAAAAATATCAGGGGAAAATGCATAACTCTAGTACCTTTTTAAATATACAGTATATCATAAGCAAGGTCAAAAAATGCTCATCAAACAAATAAACGTTTAAAAGAGGTAAGAATTAAGTTGAACAGCTGAGGTGCCTCTCTATGTCTAACTAAAAATATACATTTGACAATGGGTTTATATACCTTTCCTTTCCCCCATCAGAATTGCAAATGACAAAATATAATGTATGTATATATATATATATATATATATATATATATATATATATATATATATATATATATATATATATATATATATATATATATTCTTTTTAAGTCTGAATCACAATCTGATGATTAGGTGGTTACCTACCAGGTAGCACTTTGGTTGGTCGGCCAGTCGGCAAACATCCATCACGTCCTCACAGTTGCAAGAAGCAGATCATAGATGTGTGATACAGTATCTGCCAAATAATACAAAGAGCATACAACACATGTTTTGCATTTATTGGGGCTCATCAGGTGTATGCACTTTTACATCTCCTTACAAGGATCGAACCTTGGACATCAGCACCTGAGGTGAAGCCTCCGACGCTGCCCCATGGTGGCTGGTTTGCTTATTTGGCAGGGTGATGATCAGAGTATTACATTCTTTTTAATACTGAAATGCAATCTGATTATTAGGTGGTTACCTACCAGGTAACACTTGTATAGTCTATAAACTGCAAGAAATGTGAAGAAATGTTATTTCAAGTAATGACTAATGACCTGTTCTATATGAGAAATGCTGTTGTGGTTAATGAGTTTAGTGTCTTCCCAAAGAGAGAAATGTTTCTTCCTTTTATAAATCTAGGGCTGGGTCCCACAATCACAATACATCTCCCTAACCTTCACTCCTCTTGTTATTACCTTCTTCGTATAGGCTAGTGAATCTTTTTTTGTCCTCCATCTTTGTGTTTGCCTGTGTTGGTTTAGGTTACGTTAGGTTAGGTTAATCTTTATTATCACAGAGGCAAATGAGCTTGTAGCAGGAAAGTACAAAAACAGATACAAGAAAATAAGCCAAGACACAGCATTTACAATAGTCAGTATACACACTCACAAAATTTCTACAAATAAGAACAATTATCTGTAATAGTACACAATAATAATTCAGAATTCTGCAGAATTCCTACAATGACTAGAATTCAAAATGCTTATCTCTTTTAGAAAAAAAAAAAAAAGTTTTTTAGTCTTTATCCTCGAGAACCTGAATCTGCAGCCTGATGGCAACAAATGAAAAACAGGATGGCAACTGAATGACAGCATACAATTTAATGACAATATTGTTTAACCAGTTAATATTCTTAATGCTAATGTTTCCTAACAAACATCTAAAAGCAAATGTGACAACAAGTTCACTAAAAGAGATATAAAAAGCTTCATTAAGGTTTTGTCTACTTTCTTTAAAAACAATAGGTACTGCTGACGCTTCCCACAAATTTGTCTGTGATCAAATGTTAGCCTATTATAAATGGCTTTCCCTAGATATTTGTATTGCTCCATCATGTCCGTTCTCTAAACTTTTCTCTTTTTTTAGAGAGCAGGAAGAGGGGAACACTTAATCTACAGCCATATCATTGGTCTTAGAGAAAGTTAACTGTAAAAAGTATCCATTAAACAAACTCATCAACAACAGGTCCATTGCTGTCCTCCTTATCTTGTAATAGACTCACAATGTCAGAGTCATCCTCATCTTTCCAAATATGTCCGTCATTCTTACAATTATTTCTGTACAAAAAAAATCCAAGAGAAGGCGGACAGCAGCCTTGAGGTGATCCAGTTAACAGGTAAGGGTCCAGGTTTATGCTTGAGCTTTGTTCAGTTGCTCTCTCTTAGTTAACCTCTTAAAGAATTCCATTATATGAGAAGTTAAGGCCACTGGTCTGAAGTCATTTAAGGGTGTGGGGTGTTCTGTTTGAGCTGTTGGAGTAACATTGGCCCATTTCTGCTGTTTAGCAACTGCTGTAAACCCAGAGACATTTCAGTTATAGAATGGAATGTTGAACAGAGTTGCTCTGCATGGGGGTGAAAGGTGCCAGAGATTAATTTTTTTATATCAGTTTTATTAAAGGACCTGTTTTTTACATAATTTTGGTCAAAGACGGGCTAACTCCTTCTTCAGTCCTGTGTCTGGTCTTTTGGTGAATAATTTCTGTAGCAGAACACTGTGTATCAAACCTTAAATGGAATTCACTGAATTTTTGAGTTGATAGCCAGTTTTAACCTCTGCCAGTTCCATGTGATTACTGTTTTGCTATGAATGTGGGCCGTTACCTTCATGCTGCTCCACCGAGAACCCAGGTTATCAACCTGAAATTCATTCTCCATCCTCATACTGTAGCTTTGCTCACTTCATTTCTGTTTCTTCTTTTGCAGTTTTTTTCTTTTCAGTTATAGTTCCATGTTCAAACGACCTTGTTCTTCAGGTTAGCAGTTCTGTCAAATCTTTGTTAATCCAATGTTTGTTGTTAGGATATATTGTGAATTATTTAACTTAAATTGCAACATCCTTGTAGAATATTATATAACTGCTTATGGTGTCTGTCAGTCCATCAACATCAACCAAGATTCTTTAAACACAGTCCAGTCAGTAGATAAAAACATATCCTGGAGTGTTTTTAAAGCCCAGCAGTAGGAGCATTATCTATTAAGTGTTTCTTAAGTTTGTACCGCATGCGTTTAGTTATGAAGGGCAGAAGCCTTTTTGCTTGCAGGTCACAGTTTTGAAACTGCCACAGTATTTACAATATCATGAGGGACGACTGAACCAGAAGTGGTGAGGAATTTATACTGTACATTTGTGTTATTTTTAATGCCTGATTTATGTGTTTTATTGATTTTACGCTAATCCTTTTGTCATTTTTTCACATTTGTTCCCTATACTATACCGAAGACGTACTTTATAGTGGGTGTATTGTATTATCAACTCTGTATTGCAATATGTATTATATGTGGATTAAGTGTATTGACCCAAGTATTGACTTGCCTTGAACCTAGTTTTGTAAAATTTGACTTGCTTGTATGGAATGTTATTTGATTTTAATAATTTCAATAAAAAAAAAAGTGTATTGACTCAAGCCTAGGAGAATTTGGGGGAATGGCAAAAATGTCCATTGCCTTTTTCAGCATCAATGCTCAATGAGGACCACTCATAACTGTTCAGAAACATATGTCCAAACTGTGGTAGAGCATGTGACGTCCGAATAATTCTTATTAGCCACTGTGGTAAGACAGCCCCCGGGCACAGACAGACAGACGCTGGATGTCCAAAAACACACACTATTTATTTGCACAATATGACCTGCACACAACCCATTGCACCAATCCACTCAAACACCATCCCTTCTTTCCTTTACTCTCCTCAAATCCTGCCGCCTCTACTCCTCTTCCAACAACCTCTGTCTTCCTCCTCCTGACTCCGGCTCATCTACTGGAGTGAGGCAGCTTCTTTTATGCAGTACCCGGATGTGCTCCAGGTGCTCTGTGACAATCTTTCGCAGGCACTTCCTGGTGTGGTGGAAGTGCCGCATGAGCACCCGGCAGCACTCCGGGTGTCCCTGGAATTACTTCCAAGTGTGGCGGAAGTGCTGCCCTCCAGGGTTCCATAATCGTCCAGGTGCCCCCTGGCCACAGGCCCCAACAGGGATGAACTTCCCAGCTCTGTTCCGGTGGCCCCCAAGCAGACCAGGGCGGCTGCCCTCTCATGGCCCAGGGGAAGTATTGTCCCTCTCATGGACTGTCCAGGTGTCCCGGCTGGGTAGGGTCCCCAGCCATCTGCCACACCACTTATATACCCACCAATAACAGCACACTGAACGATAATGTGCAGTGACTGCACTTGACTTGAGCATTCCTAGTTTTCATACTCTTTCTCTGTATGTTTAACATTTATTTGCTCAGAGGTTGATGCCCTTGCTGCTTCCTGAGCAGTTCTTCTTTTCTCCACTCTATCGGCCCGCTTCTTCTCTTCTTTCATCGGAATCTTTTCGCATTAAAACTGATTAAGTCAGTGTTTATGTTGCAATTACTTAGTACGTTTTCCTTAATTTTTCACTTAAGCTGGCACTTAAGTCGTCAATCTGCCTCAAGAATGATTTAAGATATGAAGAGGTGACAGCGAAGGTGGTAGAAATGAGAATGCATCCACATGCATGCGCCGCACAGCCGCCCGGCTGGCTGCTGCCAAGAGTTGATTCTACAATAAAATAAAAATAAACAGAGGACTAACCTTGGAGGTCAATCATCACCCTAAATGCAGATAGTAGATGTCACATAGTATATGTGTACCAAATTTCAGGTCAATAATTCAAATGGTTTGTGAGCAACAGGTGATTTAAAATCCTGGACAGACAAATGGACAGCCACGGTAATGTATTATATAAGAAGATAAGTAAAACTTTCCGGGTCTTGAGATCAAATTATCCTTTGGGCATGTGAAGCCTGAGTATTTCTATTTTCATATTAAAGGTTTTGATAGAAGTTATAAATACATGTGCAGAATAACCCATCCAAACTTTTCTATATTTTATGTGGCCTCTCAATAGATATAGACACTAGAGAAAAATGTCTAGTAAATACTGAATAGATAAAACTAAACATGGTTTACTAAACAAATGCTTAAATCCAACTGAAGGACACGTTGCAGCTATTTGTGCAGACATATGTGATGCCTTTCCTGGGTTAATGATTATGGAAAGCAAAATACCAAGACAACTGGTAATAATATTGATTGACTGAAAATAATTGCCATGCTGATGCATTGGAAGGGGCCCAGTCTTTTCTACATTAGCAGCAATCGTTGAAAGTATTAAAAATGACTTTACCTCAAGTTGCCGACAATAATACAAACAATAATCTGTTAATCTTTTGCTTTGAATAATAAAACATTGAAGCTGTGAAATATTTACGGTTTCTTGTATTCTGCAGTGACCCTTTTATTTGTTGACTGTCAAATAGGTGAAATGAAACTAGAATAGCTAATGTCCTGGAGCAAGGGAGCAAGCCAGCCAACCTCTTTTCTGCTTGTATAATAGGACATTTAGCAATAGAAATCACTTGTATGTTCGCAGAATGAAAATTCTATTGCTGAAAGCAATTTCATTCGGAGATGCAGCTTCAATTGCTGCACAAGTTACATCCATGGCTCCAAGGACATTAGGAATTCCATAAAAAAGCCCTGTTTAGATTGATTTTACTCCTGGTTAGTCCAAGGGAACAAATGCATTTCTCTACTCTACTAATGCAGCATGCCCTGTACGGCAAATAGCAAAGAACACCAGAAATGGTTTTACAGATAAGTTATGTTAACTATATCTTTAATATATGTGTGTGTAACTAGAGGCTGACTTACTTATTCACAGTTTTGAGATTTTTCATGTAATTCAATAATATAAAAATCCCCTAAATTGAACTTAAAATACATATTTTCCGTTTTTTCTAAAATAATAATTTATCCATTCACTCTTTTTTATCACACAACAATCTGAAGCTTAAACCATTCTGGACCACTCAATTTAATTTTGAGTTGAAACAGTCAATTTTGTGTTACTGTCTTCTAATCCATATAACAATAATGCAAAACAGAACATCACATTTAGTAAATAGTGCGCAAAAATCTTTGTTTTCTCCTCTGCTTACACAGCATGGGACCTTGCAGTAGAGGAGATGCCTTACTGACAAGCAAAGCTAACCTTCTTCACAAGCTTGTGTCCCCGCTGTCCCACAGACTCCCAGCAAGGTGGCACGCTGAGCCTCGCATCTCACGCTATCACTGCTGATCCTTGGCCTTATCCAAGAGCAAGTGATGGGCCATTCTGGCTACCCCGACAATTGCTCAGCCAAATGGTCCTCTTCAGCCCCCAAGCATTGGCCCTACACTCCTCCGAAGGGCTTTCCTCTCAGCTGCCTGTCTCCATCTCTCACGCGCTGGCATCTCCCGATCCTGCCTTCATTTCTGACATCCATCCATTTTAACCTGCGTCTCTCTTTGTCTTTCTGTTGTTTCTTCTCTGTCTCTGTTCCACTGTGTGCCATGCAGGCTCCTCTTATATTGGCTTGCGTGATTGGGCACAAGTTCTGCTCTGCTCACGCTAAGAATGAGGTACCTGACTGACGCTCGTATGTGCACGTATATGTGTGATCAGCCAGACCTGCCAACCATCCCCGGAGCAAACCGCAATCATGCACACCTTCACCCAGTTGGAGCCTGCTCTTCATAGGTTGCAATTATTTAAAATCGCACTTTGCCACGGACCATTCATCAAACCCACACTGGCAGTATTTGAGCTGAGAGTTGAATTCAAGACATATTATTGGTATGTTATTTTATTTAGTCAAAAAAAATAAAATAAACAATGTTTTTCATGAAATCTCATTAAACAGGCCTATGAAAATATTAAAAAATGTTTCATTACTACTAATTTATGTGAAGTTTTTATTCCAAATGCTATTCATGCTATGAGTTTCCTAATCTTATGTGCAAGCTATTAATATCGATACCTCTTCTACCAGAAATGTTACTAAAGAATTGTTTGTTTTTGAATGAGCTTTGATGTTAAAATGGGAAATGAAAACACTGCTATTGTGATCTTCTTTAGAACAACGACTCTATTGATTTTTAATCAATTGTTTATTTTTTGTTGTATATTTTCCACACTCATATAAGTGTGGTTTTAAGAAAGTTACACACTTTGTCATCTCATGGTTAGTGGTGTAGCTAGGGGCAGGTGGAGGGGGCGGTCCGCCCCGGGTGGCACATTTTTGAGGGCGGCATTATTGGCCAAAAGGCTCAGCACAATTCGTGTGTAAGCAACAGGGTTCAGAAAAATATCACTCATGAATGAAAAAAGTAACATTCTCTGATTTTTATCCACAAATGCTTCAAAAATAACTTTCAGACTGTCCTTCTGTGATGGCATAAGACACAGCAGTTGAAGTTTAAGAGGCAATAACAAAAATAAACATAAACATTACACCGTGTAGCAGTAGGGGGTGCTAGAGCTCCCTTGAACCCTCAGATACCACTCCAAACACCAGGTAAAACTATAATTATTATTTATTTTATAATAATACTGTGCACAAAGCACCCTCCACTCCACACTACACATACAATACACTATAATCAATAATCAATACACTAATCCTCCTCTTCCAGACACTTCGCCACCCTTCCTCCCAGCTCAGCTCAGTGTCAGGCTTTCCCAAGGTCCTTTTATATCCCCTGACCCGGAAGTGTCTCCAGCCCAGCAGTCCATGAGTCCTTATCACTTCTGGGTCAGATTAAAAGTCCTTTTCTTCAACCTGGAAGCACGTCGTTCCTTCCGGTCATATGATCGTGACTCACTTCCGGGTTATAGGGCACATATAAGTCCTTGGGCCTCCCTGCAGTGTACCCTGGTGGGCCCCATGGTGTCCAGCAGGGTCGGGAATAAAAACTCCATTGTCCATGATTCCCTGCTGGTCTTTGGGGCACTCTCATGCTACTCTCATCAAACATGGATGTCCAATAAATTAAAAATTACTTAATTAAGTGAAAAATTAAGAATTGTAGACTAATTTAAAATTTCACTGGAGCACATAAGTTAGCTTCTGTGTCTGGCGCTAGGCGGAGCGCAAAACCCACGCTATTATTGTTAACGTTCTCAGTCATGTGCATGCATCTCCTACAAGTGGTTGTGCTTTTGGCTGTATGTCTGTTTACACTGAGTTAATGTGCTTTATTTCAAACCCAAGATTTCTGGAATTAAGCGTGTTAAACAAGAACACGGTAACACAGATGGAAACTCGTTAAGGATAAGTTCTTCTTCATTCAGAGAAACACTTCAGCAGGCCATACAAAACCAAGTAGTGTGGTGAAACGCGGGTGCAATAGGAACCTTTGATTGGCTCTTGTGAACAGCTTGTTCTTGTCAACTCTAATGTATGATCTTCAGATATGAGCATCCCATCAGGAGTACCAAGGATTTAGTGAGGACTTTTATTTTGATATACTCAAACTGGAGTTAGCGATGCTGGAAGTATTTTTTATTGTGATGCCTTTTCTTTTTTGTTCTCACTTCATAACCTTCCACAAATCTTCACCGTAAACACTTACTAGGCATCAATATTATAAAATAATATATATATATATATATATATATATATATATATATATATATAATATTAAGTGATGGGCAGTAGGTGTCAAGTGATAATGCCATCCAATTGCTCACTTTGTGTGTCGCAGCCATAATTGGATTTGATGACAATCACGTATGCTTGTTTGCTAGCGGTAAGTGAGTCTACTCTACCAAGATCAGCTGATGGAAAACAATGGGAATTAAAAATAAGCATCAGTTGTTTGTTGTTAAAATGCACTAGAAACCTATAACAAAAAATATGACTATTAACTTTAAAAAGCACTTTCTTGTGTTTTGTACAGTACAAATATGTTTTTGATAGGAGCTGAATAGAGGTAGATTTGGTTTGCTACCTGATAGCATTGGCATATAGGCGACTTGCTGTAATGCATTTGTCATTCCAATAGATAGTGCATCACAAACATTAACACTGCTTTTACAAATCCCATACCAAGTGACATATAACAGAGGCATATTCATTGTATGGTGCACTGCAAATGTTAATGCTGCTGCCTCTGTTAATTATTTAGATTTCAACACATCAGCTAAATGTAAAATAATGTATAGAATAAACTACAGCACTGCCAATTGCCTTTACTCTACAGACTTTGGTGTGAACCTGACTGGGCTACTTAACCTGCCACAGCTCCAAATGTACAAATATGCAAACAATTTTACATGGTACCGTATAGGTTAACATCATTTAAATAAATATATGCAAATCTAAGTCAATACTTTTTTTAGTCAATTGAGCATTTTGTTCCATGAGTTTGACAGTGGCATAAAGAACTCTAAATAAAGCGGCATGATGCCGTAACCACGTATAAATGAATACATCTATTGATAAAACAGTCAAATCCTGAATCTCTTCATCAAAAACATGGTATTTGTATTTGCTTTTGTTGGATTCAGATCTCTCATTGACATACCTAAATATAGCTATAGAGTTAAAATCAATAATTCTTTTTTTTCCAGTAAATCAAATGCTATTAACAAGTACAATATGAGTTGAAAACCTTGGCAAGAATATATTGGCTCTGCTATTGCGGCAGCTATCCTTTTGTTCTGCTTTTCTGATCTGTTCTCTGTTGAAGACTAAAATGGTCTCAGTGATGTGATATTTAAGGAAACTGAATAAAAACGGTGCTCTTTGTTGAGGGTTCTCTTTAAATGAAAAAAAAAATGCAACCTTGTAAAAGTAAAGTTAAAAAAAGAGTAGATTTTCATGGAGTTGCGTATCTTCTCATCTGATTTTTTTTTTCTTTCAGTATATTGTACTAAATTTTTCCACAGTTCTGTAAATAATTTTCTTGTTAAAATTTGATTTCATAACATGGAAATATTGTATATTAAAAAAGACCCCTAAAACCAAAAGTGAACTTCTTGAAGTGTGCTAAAGTGTACACTAAAGTGTGCTAAAGGTGTATTGTGTACAAGTATTCTGTACAAGTGTGCTAAAGGTGTATTCTGCAGGGGGCACATGCAGAAAGGTAGATGCTTTTTTCGTTCCTGTCCTAACCTTCTACAAACAGACAATCTTCAGCACTGACAACAGAAAGACAAAAAACTAAAATAATTTTTGAAATAGCATTTTACTTTTAATTCTGGTAGTCTTCTTTAAATAAAGTAAAGGAAGGTAGCACATCATCCTCAGGAAAAGAGGCCCAAGCCCCCTTTAATGAAGGCAGGTAAAACTGGGCACATTGCTCTCGATCTGCTCCCTCGCAAGCTTTGCTGACTGACTGGGTTAGTAATAAAGTGGCCCAAAGGCCGAATGACTTGCTGATTCCACAGTATCCAGTAATATGTTGTTAAGTCATGCTGGACATTCCAGAAACACACAGTAGTAGTTGCTCCTTATTCAAATTTCATACCAAATAGTAATCAAATGCATTGTGGTTTACACTATATGCCTTTTGTATGTATCTTAAATTGAATGTTCTAGTAAATATATGTTTTATCAAAGTTTTTCGTTGCGTAATTACATTATTTATGTCTAAAAAAACAAAACTGTGTGAGATAGTTTAGGTACCAGGGTAACCCCTTTTGAAAGCTGTTGGTTTGGGCTTAGAAATCATACCCAAAAGGAAAAAAATAGATTGCAGCAGTGTAGGTCAAGACTGGTATGCTTTCCTGCATACGGGTATCTTCCATTTCCCTGTGAAGTTGTTCTTCCCCAGTCCTCCATGCCCCAAGCTGCCTCTGAAAGCATTGTCTCATAGTTGGCACCTTAGATCTGGAGCTGCTGGCTCAGAAAATGCTGCTGACTACACCACTGTGGAAATGAGAAACACAAAACCACATGAGAGGGCTTTGGTATCAGAGGTAATCGATTTGCCTTTCTGTGTGTTAGTACAGCAAATCATGAGGACTTCTTTGCTGATTTGGAGTTTTTAATGAGACAAGCTGAATATACAGTACATGGCCAGACATGCAGGTACTGGTCTTCTTCAGTTCTGAGGGTGGAAAAAGAAAATGGACACACTCAAGACCTTCCCCAGTGAGCTTTTCAAACTATACCCACACACAGGACACTGTAAGTTTATCTTACAAATTCCTTTTGTTGGACATTCCTTGTTTCTGTCTCTTCTAGCTTAAAATTGTCCCCTTTTTTATCGAGGTTAACCCATATGAATGTGACAACTACCTGAGGCAATTCAGTTTCTACTTGTGGTACCGTGTCACACTGCTGCATAGCTCCCAAAAGTCAATATAGTCTAATGCCAGACCAGGGAATCCACTAGGTTTGGGCATCAGAAGTATGCCTCGGCCCAGGCAGCCTAGCCCCAAATTAAAACTGCAGGCTTTCTGGACTGCCATGGCATTAAAATGGAGCTCAGGCTTTTAAAGTACAGTAATTTCACAAGGCCCACATATTTACTTCAGCAGAGAGGATGACCATAAACCTCAGGCCTTTCTATTTTGAATTTTTTGTTTTTTTAAATTATTTACTTCTTACTTTCTCTTCTGTAAGATGTACTTAATGCTGAACTAAGATATTAATAAAATCTAAATTGTATCAGAAACTAAATTAATAACATAATTAAATGTTTTAACAAATTAATACTTTATAGATAAACTTTTAAGTATTGTCTGCAATTAATTATGCACCAAACTGTACTCTCATAAATCATGTTCATGTATAGTTAGAATTCATCCATTTAAGTACCAAATTCAAGGTTAAGGGTCAAAATTGTGAAAAACAACTTTGTAAATATTATTTGATGCTTTCATTTTCTATTCAACATGCAATTGATTTTTATTTCCTATTGATCTGATTTTTTAAACATCTTCTGATGACTTCATTGCATCACCATTTTGTGTTTGAGTATCTCTTTATGCAACAGCATTCTCCATGTATAGAATTATGGCTATTTTGCTGCCACAAACGCAGTGTGGTACTTGGAAATAAGACACGCAGTGTTTAAAGCCAAAGAAATGACTAACATATATTGCTAGACAATAGCAATTTTGGTAACACTTTTGTTTTTAGTACTACAAAATGCATCTTTTATGTGTTTACTATTACGTTACAAGACATTAACAAAGCCTTCTTGGGCCTTCATAACACTTACAAAGTGTTAGTAAAGCGTTTCTTCATCTCTGCAATGTGACCTACTAAGAAAACCTCACTTTGGAGTGGTCTGAGGTGGCTTAAATGAGACACATTTCTCTTGATATTACATATTTAGTATTTGACCTGTGAATCCTTCATATTAATAAGTAATTTTACCATCATGTCAATATGCCACACTAAACAGAGATGAATAACCTATCTACTCATGTTTAATATGTTATGAAGACCAAAAGAAGCCTAATAAAATCATTTTTCCAGTAACTGAACTAAAGTGTTACCGACATTTTTGCAGGACTAGTATATAATGAAACAATTTATCTGGGGAGAACAGGCAGCCTGGCACTCCCCAGTCACCCTCTTTGGTAATGGGGAGCATGATGCCCCAAGAGAGAATTCCTCAAGGGCACCAACAGGCTTTTGAAAAGCCCAGGTAACCAAAACATACTTAAAAAACTTTACCTAGAACTGTTTCTGGGCCCAAGCTGAATAAATTCTTTTAACTTGTGTAGTGCTGCTGCTTTGCAGTAAGGAGACTGTGGAAGATTGTGGGTTCGCTTCCCGGTTCCTCCCTGTGTGGATAGCGCTTTGAGTACTGAGAAAAGCACTATATAAATGTAATGAATTTTTATTATTATTATTATTATAGGTATGATGCTCCTTTCTACCTGGCCAATCATTAACACCAGCCCGACAAAATCCAGTCAGCAACGCAGCTTATGACCTTCCATCCCTTCAGCCTTAATTTAGGCGGACGCCTCTCTATATCTCGTTCATCTCATTTGCATGTGGATGCATGGCTACCGGTACACTCACACACATATGTATTCATGCCCCCAATTTCAGGCAGTTTCCTGAAGTTGCTTTTGTTTTTTTTTTTTTTTACTCTTTCTCTGGGACTTTTGGATCTCATGGCTTCTTCTCTGCACGGCCGGCTTATGTGCCACCGTTTTCAGCCAGTTATTGTGCTGCAACTCATGCAGTCAAATGGACGTCCTTCACTGGTATAGCACAAAGTAATACTGGGATGTCAGCGTGCTGGTGCTTGAAAGTTAAAATGAGTGACAGGTCTCTTCACGAGCCACTTTCCTGCAAAGACGAGTGTGCATGTAGAAAAGAACTGAAAATCTCCTACTGACCTGTAAGTATTTTGACACTCTTGTTATCCTTCTGCTGTGAAACATTCTGACCTGTCATTGTGTACACACGTCTTAAACAACTATTATCATACACTGATAATCTCTGTATTATCTATATCTATTATTTATTATTTATTTATTATACTACATATCTTACACATCAATATTGCTGCTAGTTCTTTGTCTTGTCTTTGCACAATGTCTTGTCTTGTTTGTGTTTTAACTTTAAATTTTAATTCTATTTTTAATTTATTATTTGCACATCATGTTGTTACACTGTGGACCCTGAGCTTTGCAATTTCGTCTATCTGTATACTTGTATATGGTTGAAATGACAATAAAGTTCACTTTGACTTTTGACTTTGACTTCATGTTAATCTGCCAGCAGTGTTTCCACCCGTGCTGTGCCTCCATACAATCACTACAGCCTTTTGTTCTTGAAGCTTTTTCACCTACCCGGCATGTACTTTTCATAACTAAACAATACAAAAATTAATGTAACATCCATGTCTTTGGGGATGTGGGAGGAAACTCCACATGAATGCAGGGAGAAGATACAAACTCCACAGGAACAATGGCCAGGCACAGGATTCACACCCAGGATGTTGGATCTGTAAAGAAGCAATGCTAACTAGTGTGATTTTCAAATTTCCATAATTTGCCATGTGAGACTTGTTTTCATACCAATCTTTACCCAGCATTTGTCTTGTTTCTTTGAATAATTATAGTATCACAGTCAATCATTAAATCACATGCTGATTAAAGAGAAAAACAGAAAAAAATGGGCTGACGATTCTCACAGCTGGAGTCTTCTTCTTTGTAGCTTAAACAGTTCGTTTTTAGAATTATGCAACTGTCAATATCGAATGTAGTTAACATCGGCATAAAGTGCCTTTGTCTTGTTTTTGTGCTTCTCAAATAGTGTAGGGGCTCTTCTTTTAACATGTTGAACTCGTGTAGCAGGGAAGCAAGACACAAATGTTTTGAGGGTAGATGATAGTAGTACTAGGGTGTTGTACCGTGTTAGCCATTATAGATGTAATGAGAAGTCAAGCAAAATGACACCTTTTATTGTCTAACTAAAAAGATTACAATATACAAGCTTCCGAGGCAGCTCATGCCCCTTCTTCAGGCAAGATGTAGATGATAGAAAGTTATTCGAATCTTCAATAAGAACTACATCATACGATCTGCAGGCACAGTTGGAAAACAGAGAGGGTCAAAATAGCGATGAATTGTGATGGCTGCTTGAGAATTCAGAGGTGACCTGGGCTTGGTCCCCTGCTCACAATCTCGAAATTCCCATCTTTGTCCTCATCTTGAGTGGGAGATGAGGTAAAGGTGACTTGACCTGGGGTGCTAGTGGCACAATGAAGAGCTGATGTTGCAGGTTTGCTTCCAGCTACCAAAAATAGACAAAAATTATATATTACATGTTACATTATCTTTAAAAAACAATAATAACAAAAAATACATAATAACAAAAACACATACCCAATAATAGAAATAACAGAAATAATAATAAACATAAGCCAGGGAACAAACAATGACTGAAACATCTATCCATCCATTATCCAACCCGCTATATCCTAACTACAGGGTCACGGGGGTCCTGCTGGAGCCAATCCCAGCCAACACAGGGTCAAGGCAGGAAACAAATCCCGAGAAAGGGCGCCAGCCCACTGCAGGACACACACACACACACCAAGCACACACTAGGGACAATTTAGAATCGCCAATGCACCAACCTGCATATCTTTAGACTGTGGGAGGAAACCCATGCAGACACGGGGAGAACCTGCAAACTCCACGCAGGGAGGACCTGGGAAGCAAACCCAGGTCTCCTAACTGCAAGGCAGCAGCGCTACCACCGTGCCACCCTTGACTGAAACATAACAGGATATATTCAGACTGGCCCCCTTACATATTCCCTGTTTTGTCATCTTTCAAATGTTCTCCCTTCAGTTAGCAGTGAGACTTAAACAGTGTAAACTTCTGCTTTTTTCTGTGAATATTTGGAATTTAACATTAAAATGTCTCGTCACGGCCTGCAAGAGTCCAGCATCAAGTGATACTCAAATAAAGAGGATGTGTGTTATCTGTTCTTATGCTGAGCAGCAGGTGGAAATTTTGGATCTCTTCAAAAATGTCATGATGATAATGGATGTGGAATCTAATTATAAATAAGGGTTGTGGTTACATCGAGTGATCTTTTAAGAGCTAAAGGCACAAGCCAAGTATGGGGTCCTGTGCTTGTGGAGACTAAAAGGGATTTAAATTTTCAGTTAGATAACCAGAGTCAAAAATGACAAAAAATTACTCCCGAGGAAAAGCCTCCAATATCTGCAAGAGGGGGCTTTCAAAGCCAACAAAGGATATTTTAATACACTTTAGTCTTAAGACTATTACAATAACTGGGAAATCAGATTTAGCAAACAAGGTAGTAAATGGTTTCAGTGCTGATGAGCTGGTCTATTTTGGAAGAAGATGCCAGCTGAATACAGTATATACATTCAAAGAAGGAAGGGTAGACACCATAATTTAAGGCATCTAAAGATAGTATACTGTTCCCTTGTGTGAAAATACTGCTGGGCATACGATCAAGGCTGCTTATTTATCACTTTTTAAATTGAGATTGGTTTAAAATATAAACAAAACATCCTCTCATTTAATAACATGTTTTATAAAATATCCATCCATCCATTTTCCAACCCGCTGAATCCGAACACAGGGTCACGGGGGTCTGCTGGAGCCAATCCCAGCCAACACAGGGCACAAGGCAGGAAACAATCCTGGGCAGGGTGCCAACCCACCGCAGGACACACACAAACACACCCACACACCAAGCACACACTAGGGCCAATTTAGAATCGCCAATCCACCTAACCAGCATGTCTTTGGACTGTGGGAGGAAACCGGAGCGCCCGGAGGAAACCCACGCAGACACGGGGAGAACATGCAAACTCCACGCAGGGAGGACCCGGGAAGCGAACCCAGGTCCCCAGATCTCCCAACTGCGAGGCAGCAGCGCTACCCACTGCGCCACCGTGCCGCCCTTTATAAAATATTAAACAGTGTAAATGAGTGTGTGCATTAATGATCTTTCTCTTTTTTAACTGTTTCTTGTTATTTTGTGTAAGTGCAAGTTTATGTTACTATGATGTCGGATAAACTTGATTTTTGACTTTGCACCTGTTTGTCATCAAACAGTCCTTCAAAGTTTCTAGTACAAATACAGCTAATTCTACTGTATATGTAAATATAAAAGTAATCTAAATCAATACTGTAGTAAATAAAGTGAACAATAGGGTATATCTGCCAAGAATTTAAATTACAATAATGTGTTGATAACTGCTTATTGATTATTTTTACTGCTTTCTACAAAAAGAGTCCTGGGTATGAATAAACTGCATCCGACAAAGCAAGCAGTCCTCCAACTTGCTGGGAAAAAAAAAACTTGGGGATTGGTAGCCAGATTGGCACTCCACCATAAAAACTTCACACAGCACTGAAATGGCAGATAGGACTCTCTTCTGCTCTCTGCGGGAATAGTTCTCCTGCAATCGCCCACAGGAAGGCTGCTTGGTCTCTGAAGAGGATGGGGGAAAGCCCTCTGGAGCCTCATCCTCGGAAGAGTTGAAACAGCCGGAGAGTCAATGGGGTCAGGCCTGTTGGAGATCGGAAATGGTGTGGTGATGAGGTGTCATCCATTGCACGGCAGCACTTGGGTCCTTATCTGAGGTGGCTCATCCTGGTAGGCCATGGAGTGTCTCATCTCTCCAGCATGATGACCATCTTCCTCTGCTATCAGAGGAGCTTTTGTAAACTCCTCATTTCAGTGGCAACACCCTCTGAGGTACACAGATTAGGGACTGGCCAGATCTTTGTAGGTGAGTGCACCTTTTATTGGTCTGCTCATTCTGATGCATCAGCACCTCCCAAAGGTGTCCGATATCACTCCTTTCGATGAGCATGTTATGAGACTCAGATTAAGGCACTCTCTGGGTACCTTGTCCGTTGTCTCAGTGTATGGTCCGATCATGGTAAGTGATGTCTCGATGAGGGAGACATTTTATTCACAACTTTGCTCAGTGGTTGATGGGTCGCCATGAGGTGACACTCCTCTGGTCATGGGTAACTTCAGTGCAACCACTGGCACTGACAGGGTTATCTACGAGAATTGTATTAGTCTCCATGGGTTGTGTTATCAGACTTAGTACTCCAATACTGGTGGTGTGGTGAAGAAGATCAATCACATCCTTGTGGGCAGATGCTGGGGGCAAATACAGAAGTGCCCAGTTTATGAATTCTGACTGCTGAAATGTTGCTACTCTGAAGATCCAGGTCAGGTCCAGCAAACTACCACCTACTAGGAGAATGGGGCTGGACCTGGTGAGACTCCAAGACCAGGCTTTTTCTAATGAGTTTGTACACAGCTTGGGTGAGAAAGTTCTAGGCTTGGGTGCAACTGCCAATTCTAATGTTATGTGGAACACCTTCCATGACAAGACCCTGTAGGTTGCTGAGAGTTGTGTTGGTGTTTTCGGTGTTCACAGAAGGAGGTATTTTATCTCGCAGGGCACCCTGATAGCAACTCCGGTCTGTACTGGGAACTGAGAAGAGTGGTTGCGAGGGTTCTGAGGGCAGACAAGGAGGTGTTTGTTAAAGGAATCTGTGAGCAAGAGACACACCATCTATGGTCTAGTGACTCATGTCTTACTTACAGAGGAATCAAAGCATTGTGCACTCCCAGATCTGTTCCTCAGAGATTCAGGGCAGGTGATGGAACAGTCTTTACAGATGACACTGCAGTTGTGACCTGATGGGCTCACTACTTTCAGTAGCTGTTTAAAGCTGATCCTCCAGCTAGGATATTGGACATTTCTGGGTCCACACTTCACTGAGATTGCACAGGTGGTGAATCAGCTGAGGGTAGGGAAGGCTGCAGGGATCTATGTTATCCTGGGTGAACTTCTCCAGGCTGTTGGTAAAGTTGTCCTCCTGGCATTGCAGGCAATCTTTGCTTCCATTTGGGAGAGGGGCATCATCCCAACTAAATGGAAAATGGGACTTGTCGTCCCTATCTGGAAAAGGAAGAGTGATCAACTGGATTGCAGTAGAGGGGTGTAACACTGCTGTAAGTGCCACATAAGGTCTTTGCTAGGGTCATCCTTAATAGGATCCACGATCACTTGCTTACCTACCATTGACCGGAGGGGTCTGGTTTTATGTCTACCATTGACCACATCCTGGCACTTAGGGTACTCATCGAGTGCAAACGTGAATATCGGCAGAATTTCTTTTCAGCCTTTGCTGGTTTTCATAAAGAGTTTGACTCATTTGATCAAGTTGGCCTGTGGAACATCCTGAGACTTTGCAGGATCTCCTTGAAGATACTGCATGTCATGGCCGGCCATTACACTGGTACTGTGAGTGCTGCACAGAATGGAGGCAGAACTTCTGTGATATTTCCAGTGGATTCAGGGGTGTGTTCTTGCTCCTATTGTGTTCCATGCTTGCATAGACTGGGTGTTGGACAGGGTTGTGGGGTCCAGCAGCTGTGAGGCATCTGTTGGAGAAGAAGGATTCACTGATCTTGACTTTGCAGATGATTCTCTGATCTTATTGGAGTAATGGAGGTTCTGATCAGGGCTCTCAAGAGACTGAGCGAGGAATCCGAATGTCTAGGCTTGCCAGTGTCCAAGATAAAAAGCAATGACCTCTTGGGCACAGCCATCAGCATTGTGTCTGTCGGTGGAGAGAATGTTGATGGCGTCAAGAGGTTTGTTTTCAACATGTTTTTATTTTTTTTAATTATTATTTTACTTAAGAAGGACATACTGTATACTGTATAATAAAAATAATAATGAAATAAGGATTGATCTTCATATATTACAACAAAGTATTTTTTTTCTCAGTTATATATGCATGAAACCAGCTTAAGGCAAATACACCAATTCATTGTTTAAAGAATTGATGATCATACTGTAATATAAGGTGTCAGAAGCATCACTTACATCTAGAAGAGTGAGTGCAGACACATTATTTGTATCAGCATTAGATCTTAAGTCATTTACTCAATTACTACAAGTGTTTTTTCATCACCATCATGAAACACAAAATGATGGAGTTTGTTATAGTAGAATGATTTCCCTCCATCCTATAATTCTTCAGAAACTTGTAGAATGTACACAACGACACACTTAAGATATTCTGTCTCACAGATTGTGTTAAATTCTGTGCCTGATCATTATTCCTGTTGGATTCTGTATAAACTCTCACAGTGTTTGCCTGGGTTTTGCTAAACACGGCATTTGGGGTAACTAGCAACTCTAAGTTGAACAAGAGTGTGTGTGTTTGTGCGCACATGTTTATTTAAGCTCTACTGGATCTGTGCCTCATCTATAGGCTGTTTCCTGTCTTATACCTGGTGTTGCTGGGACAGGTTCTGGATTAACTTGTAACTTGTAAATTAGATTTAATTTCTCCCACCATCAAGTTCTTGCTCCTCCATGATGAGCTAATCCATTCAAAAGCAAGCCAAAGGATATGATGCACACCAGCGTGTCTTGGTTGTGCCATATAGTCTATTCTCAATAGGCTGTAGCTGGCATAACTTTAGTAGTAGTCATTTATGACTTATTTCTGAGTCAAAATTATTTTGATTAATCTGGTTTTTCTTTCAAATTTACTCCTAAAGGTCACTGTGAAGTGTAAGCCTGGTGATCCAAGTGAGAAACCTAATATTTGTGATCTTGTACCTTTGGGGATTACTCATCACTAATGATGAGGATCAGGTTGAGCAGATATTTCCGTTTGACATACAAGGCAAAATAATGAACACTTATACAATGGAATTAGCAAAAAATAGAAAAATAACTCCTAAAATAGGTAACTTTGAACTCGGGGGTGGGTGGGGAAGAGTATTAAAGCTTACAAGAACGAAATAAATATTTGAAAAGCTAAAATAAATACAAAAATTGTAAAATTAATAACAGCTAAGGTGTAACAACAAGTGAACAAATGAAAGGAAATACAGTATATTGTAACAATTAGACAGAAAGATTAAGTTTTACAGGGCTAGTAACCACTTGAACTACAAAACAATCCCAGGAGGACTGCTGCACCTGCTACGCTAGAGCACTACTGAATATGTCAAACACGGCAACTGACCTGCCAACAGAAATTGACCAATCACAGTCACACAACCACCAAGGGGCAGACTCAGGATACAAAGAGGGTGGCTGAAGTTACAGCGGCATTTCTCCCCGCAGGAGGCATAAACAGGGAGGTTGGGCCCATGCTGGTTTGTTTGCCTGACTTAAGAGCCCCCTGTCTAACACCATAGTGCACAGTGTGATGTGAGTGGCGTGTTCCAATGGAACAACTTCAGAGGAGTGTAGAGTGCATGCAGCGTTTTCTGGGGCTGTGATACTTGGATGGCGTCAATTTGTAAAGCATCACAGTTGGGGAGTGTTTGCAGCATATTGTGGGGCCACAACATCGGACAAGTAGGATGCCCCCTCGGCCATTAACACTGCAGGTAGCTAAGTAGTTCCAGTTTCACTAGAATTTTGTATCAGTGTCATTTTTCCATATGCTGTACCTGCTACATATAAATAATCAGCAGAAATGCTGTATTTCTTTTTTTAACCTTCATCCTGGTATAGGTGCCTTCCTATATAGACTTATTACTTGGTTGTTACACTATGAATATAAATAGAATAAATACATTCTATTTATATAAATAGATTAAATATAAATATGAATAGAAAATGTTCAGACAGTGTTGACTGTCTTTGTTGTTAATTTTCTTTATTTGCATCTAAAAAGGAAGCCTACATGTTAATTTATACTAAAAATTCTATAAGGTTGTTTTGGTTTAAAATAAAGTATACATTAATACTTACTCTATACCAGGATACAAGGTTAATGAACACTGGACCAATATGTGCGTTACACACAATGAATATGAAAAATGTGGAAAAATAATTTATTTTTACTTGTGTAAATAACGAACGCCTTACAATTCAGTTCAACTGTGCCTTACATAGAGTATTTTTTGTACATTTTAATTATGCTTATAATTTAAATTTAGTATTATAGAGTATACATGGAAAAAGCCTGTATTGGTTTTCACTGTTTTATTACAGCTCTAGCTGTCTCTGCTTAAACGTAGGTGCTGATATACCTGTACTGTCTCTGCGGTTTTTCTTTGGGTATTTTGGTTTTCTTCCGCATTCCAAAGAGGAGTAGGTAGGCTTCACCGGTTAAATCTGCATTGGCTGGTGTTTAGCAGAATACGACTGAATGAAGAAGTGGATCCTGTGTGGTGCCCTTGTCGAGGGTTGGCTTCTGCCTTCCAATCCATTGCTGCTTTCTAGAAACCCATGGAAAAAAATAGTTCAAGAAATGAATCAATAAATGAATTTAAAAACAGTAATTTGTTTAATAAATTTATTTTTATATATAACATTTTCTACCTCAAAAAATAAATGATAATCTTTGAAAATATAACAAGTTTCAGAAATAGTTTCTGGTTGGGATTTTAATTTTTATCCATTTCCTAATGAATTTTTTCCCCTGAGTCTCTATTTAACCCAACCTCACTGATACTCAATATATTACTGTAATACATTGCATGTTTTATACAACACTAACATTTTTTTATAACTTTATAAATCAAAACAACTATTTCCACACAATACTATTTTTACTTTCCCTATAGATAGTTTTGAAATTTGAATTTTAGATTTTACAACAGATTTACACTTTTTAGGCATCTCCAAATATAATTGGACCATGTCTGGTGTAATGTCTAAGTGTTTGTGCGTGGCTGTGCATTTGTTGTAAATAAATCATGAATAGACTAAAAACATGCAATGAGATTTGGTATTCTTATTATTATAATCCTGCTTATCTTTAACAAAATTAGTTCATTGATGTGATTTCTATCTTTTACACAATTAACACAGATTTTCTTTCAAAAAATTGTTTAAAATAAATGTACAAAAGTAAAAAATCAACAGACTTTGTACTTTCAATGCTTCCTATTGTCTCCAGTCTGTTTTCATTTTAACATTAAAGTAGAAAAATGGCATGTTGTCCAGTTTTGTTAAGAAAAATATTATAAGGAAAACTGGTTGTGAAAAAATATTATCCATAGCATAAAATTAAAACTCAATTATCTTCAAATTCTGAGATTTTTTAACAATGGGAAAAATCATTATTGTAATTATGGAAAGACTTGACCAGCCCACTCAACAATAAGCAATCATCCTGAGCCTCTGGCATTTCATGGATGTTCATACTGTGATTATTTCTCTCAAGTGAGCACTGATGCTAGCCTTATTAATTGTTAAGTATGAATGATAGATGATAAAATGCTGCCAAATGGAGTGATCGAAACATAGAAACAATTTTGTGATCAGCTTGGTCATATTTTAATTTTAGCACAGAATTAGATTTTTTAGACTAACTAGCCTACTGAGAATCATCAGGGAATGCTTTCTGGTAATTGTATCATTTTTCTGGTTTATTCAGTTTTCTAACTTAATTTGTATTTAAATCATTTTTCATCTGTCACTGACAAATATTGTAGATACCCCAACATTCCTGAGGGATTACAATGGTCTACATTCAGTTTTAGCAGGTGGCTGCAGATGATTTACTGTTAAAGAAAAATGGGCCTCATGTGGAGCCCAACCTGACTCCACATTTTCTGATCCACAGACTTTACTTTTGTAAATATCTTCTACTTCTCCTCCTTGAGTTATTTTTTTGTGTTGACTTGTGCCCTCATTATTTTGCATTTTTTAAATGTTAAATTAAATTTAAATTGTTTACTGCACACCATAACCCTAATAATCTTCTTATATAATACATCACCTGTGGCTCATAAACTGTTTGACCTATTGACCTGAAATTTGGTACACATATACTACGTGACATCTACTATTGGGGTGATGATTGACCTCCAAGGTCAAAGGTCAACCCAGGAAAGTCAAGGTCAAAACTCAAATAATCTATAGCCTGAAATTTGGTACACATATACTACACTGACTCAGCACTAAAGCTTTATATTAAAAGCGAAGCGTTTTGGAATTATTACTTTTTATTTTTATTTTATTTTATTGTACAATCAACTCTTGGCAGCGTGCAGCTGTGCAGCGCATGCATACAGGCGCCGTTCTCAACCCTACCACCTTCGCCATCACTTCCCCTACCTCTTCATATCTTAAATCATTCTTCAGACAGATTGAAGACTTAAGTGCCAGCTTAAGTGAAAAATTAAGGAAAATGTACTAAGTAATTGCAACACAAACACTGACTTAATCAGTTTTAAGGTGAAAAGATGCCGATGGAAGAAGAGAGGAAGCGGGTCGCTAGGGTGGAGAAAAGAAGAGCTGCTCAAGAAACAGTAAGAGCAGCAAACTCTGAGCAAACGAACAGAGAAAGAGTATGAAAACTATGAATCCTCAAGTCAAGTGTATGTACTGCATGTTATGCAGTGCGTCATTACTGGTGTATATACTGTATAATGCGTAAATGTATATATTTATCTACATATTTTTTTAAAAATACATTAAGTTCTTAATTGGGTAAAGTATTATAATTAAATGGAAAGCAATAAATAAATTACAATAAACCCAGATGACAATGCAGAACAGAAAAAAAAAATCAGGCTATGCAGATTCTCATTGTGTTCTGTCTGAGCATTCTAGCAATGTAACACACAAATGTTCATTGACTCAAACAAAATACAAGAATTTCCAAAGCCACGTCTGCCTTTAACGATAACAGACTCATTTCAAGGTGTCATTCCAGTTCCAGAAGAGATAATTTGATCAAAAGTATTTGTGATGCCCCGAGCAACCACAGGACACTGAGAACAGAAGAAAAATGAGAAATACAGTAGTAACAGTCAATCACAAAGACTGACACTTTTCTAACAGAGATATGAACAGCCTCAGAAGCATCCCATAGAAAAGAGTGAAGGGCTGAAACAATCATCTTTTAAACGCCAAGTCTAATGAAGCATCTCTTATACAGGCAGGTATGTCATTCCAGAGTCTGTGATTTTTAAAGCTGAATGGTCTGCCCCCACAGTAGTTTCAATGAAAGTGGGGATTTTAAGAAAGCTTGGGCTGGGATACTGTGGAGTACCCACAGTATTAAGAAACTATTCAGGATAAGGTGAAGGTTTCATTTTTAACAACCTAATATGTCTAAAGGAGGATTTTAAAATGGCCTCTAAACATAACTGAAAGTCAATATGTTGATTAAAAATTTGAAGCTACTTAGACAAGTTTACTCTAAATTAGTAGTCAAACAGCTGATGATAAATGGTTAATACAACTGCATACACATTAATTTTTAAATCATTCCATATTAAGAACACTTTAAAATTTTGAACTATTTGTAAATCAGATGAAGTAAGTAATAATAATGTGGGAGAACATGACTATTTAAGGCCAAATATGTGAAAAGTATAAACATTTTGTGTGATTTCAGCCAAGTTAAAGTTGAAAACCTTTGAATTCAGATTTTTCGGTATTGCTTTAGTGCTTAGCTAATTACCAAACAGAAAAAGAACTTCTGTTTGTTCTAAAATTAATAAAAAATAATTTTTCACTAAACTCATCTCACTCAAGCAGTAAATTACAGATAAAATCCAAGGAGAGTATTCCAGTTAAAAAAAAACAACCTTAACATCCTTAGAATACAATGAACATTCATAATATTTTCCCTATTTACATGCCCTAAATATAGCAATCTTAAATTGAAAATCACAAAAAAGATGAAAATGCAAAAAAAAAAAGGCAAGTGCAAAGAAACAGTAAAAATGCAAAAAATCAAGAAAACACAAACAAAAATTGAAAAGGCGAACTACAAATGAAGAAATTGCAAAAAAAAATTTAATTTCAAATACGATGCTGACAAATTATAATTTCTGCTACTGAAATGCTGGATGTGTGATCATGAGCACTTTACTTAATGGTAGAGATATCGTATTAAATACAGTGTAGCAATTTAAATTAAAGGGACTGTGCATTCAAATACATTAATAAAAAAGCAACAGGGTAAAGTCCTGTTATAATGTTACCTAGAGAAGCATTTCCTCACAAATACACATAAATACAATAAAGACAAAGATTTGTTTAAACAGAAAAAGAACACAAAGTAGTTATAAACTGGTTAACACAAATGGAGTTTAGAAGTATCTGTCCAATAATTTATTGTTGAACTAGAACCAACTGACAACAGAGGAAAGGAAAATTTTTAAAAACTCCAGACAGTAGCGATCATGGAGAAAAGAATAACCACTTGGGGTCCCATAGTCAGTTATAACTGACAAAGTCAGATACGGTCAGAGTCCAGGGGCCTCATGTATAAATGGTGCGTATGCACAGAAATGTTGCGTACGAATGTTTCCACGCACAAATCGCGATGTATAAAACCTAAACTTGGCGTAAAGCCACGCACATTTCCACGGTAACTCATACCTTGGCGTACGCAATTCTCCGCTCGGTTTTGCAGACTGGCGGCACCCAGCGTCAAAGCAGTGCTACTATTCCTGTGTGGTCTTTCTTAGATCCACATTCCTGACGCGGCTTTATAAATACACTGAAACTAACTGCATATTGTTTATTAGTGTAATGCATCTGATTGTAATTAACCTGCAGCAATATAATGGGCCAGGGAATAGCCATAGTATTCCAAATACCATAACTGCTTTAGCGTTGTTACGCTCACTGCATCTTGTTCTTCTTTTTGCTGCTCCTGTTAAGGGTTGCCACTGCGGATCATCTTTTTCCATATTACTCTCACTGCACCACTCGGAGTATTTATATCACTGTATCTCAGTGTGAATCACAGCAGCAGCTGATCGGAAAGAGAATTATCGGTATACAGTTTCAAGTACACACTACCTCAACCACGGCAAAAAGCGTCAAAGCCTTTCCTGTACGGACCTCACGTTTCAGAAACAGTTTCATCTCAAGAACTCTAAACGCACTCAATCAGTCCATCAAGTGCTCCTTGTAGAACTGTTTGTACTTATAAGTACAATCACCTCACTGTAAACTTACACTACAGTTATAATATTGCACAACCTGCGCTACTTTATAAAGCGCGTATGATGACAATATCATTTTTAAGATGAAATGCAGCAAAATATGTTGCTTATAGTATACAGATAAAACTTTAACTTCATTTAAATAATCTGCATTGTTAATAATTAAACATGTGAGGACACGGTGCCGCAGCGTATAGCTAGTTCACGGATAGCTCCTGCCTTGCACTGTATTATTGGTGGTACTGACGCGACACTGGAAGGATAGACGGATAGAATAATTAAACATGTACTACGAAGATATTTCAATGTTCCTTAAAAGTTTTGAAGAATCGGTGTTCTAAGCTTACAGATGGCTTAATGTCTATTACAGAGCTGATTGTGTGGTGATTGGATATTTGGAGAAAGAAAAGTACGTTTGAAAGAGACAGTACTTCTTTAATAAATTATTTCATCGAAGGTTGCACATGGCGCAGCAAGCCTCTTGCGTGAGATATGAACAATCACTGTGCCACCGTGTTCCCATGTTTAATAACATGCTTTCATTCCTATCATCATGAAAAAGATATCACGTATACGTCTCAGTATTTTAATTATTCAGAGAGCTGTAATATCTTGAATGTAATGGATTCTGTGTCCTGTCGGAGAAAGAGAAAGAACGGAAGCACGTAGTGATTCACACACATAGAGCACATAGAAGATCAAATACAGAACAAAGCATTTAACGTGCTACTTGAGAAACTAGTAAAATAAACGATTTTAAGATGAAGTTTATGATGTTCTACTTTAATGGCAAAATAAACTACGTGATTAAAGTGGAAATTTCGAGATTAAAGTTGACATTTCGTGCTTTTCTCCCACTGTGTGCCTATTTGTTTTGTCTGTATCCTAATAAGCTTTCATATGACACTCAGCTACGACTCGCCTTTTCACGGCGACTTTGATATGTGATTTCTTTTTTATTTCGGGCACTGTGCGACTTTGTGAACTTGGATCTTTCGAGTTTCTCTGACACTCTGTCACTCGATCAACTTTCTTTTGTTGATTATACCACTGTTTAAACCAACAAATAGTACGTTTTTCCTTTGTCTCCACTTCGTATTCGCTGAAATTCTTATATTTTCCCCTGTGCTTTTCCCATTGTCTTTTCACAGAAGGCTATTTATATTGATTTGCATATTCAAAGAGGCGTAATTCTGGGAGGAGTTGGGGCGGGACAGAAGGCGCGTGCACGTGCGTTACTTTTCACGCTGATCGGGATTTATGTAGTGGAAGAACGTGAAATTTTGCGTGCGCACAGATTCCTGCATCTGGATTTTTCTGTGCGTACGCACAATCCCGCTTTTGTGCTTACGCCATGTTATAGTGTGAGTTCTACGCACGCCGTTATACATGAGGCCCCAGGAGACTTAGGCTAACTATTTGTGACCTTTGTGGTCTTTGTACCGCAAAGCAAAACATAAACACAGTCGTAAGACTGAACCCTGCCTTACACAATAACTGTCTGCAAACATTAATTAACACAATTGGATTTAACACACACACAAAAAAAAGATTTTTTAGCCTGTAAGCCTTTAGCAACCACTGCCTTAATAAATAAACGTCCATGGGATGATTCTGCCTGAAGTCTACACTGTACAGTGGGTGTTACCAACAAAAAGGTAATGCATAGTCTATATTTCTGTGTGGACAGGTGAAAAAATTCAGGTAGAGTCCAAAAACCAGTGGAGTGCCAATGAGGTCACCCCTTTTAATTTTCTAATATATAAATCAAAATTCAGTGCTAGAGGGCACAACAATGAAAACAAAATAAACAGCCTACTTGACTAGGGCAAAAAAAGGCTTTGGCTCGAGAGAGCAGGCCCATCACTGGGAGTTCTGTCCTTCCACTAACTCCAGATTCAAATGAGACACTGACGTCAGTAGGCATCTGATCCTGGGGCGGGATTATTATCCTTCAAAGGGTGTCTTCTCACTGCTGTAGAGGTGGAGAAAAAAGACAAGGCTGTTAGCGGCAGCATCCTCTCTTGCCCCAATGGGAGCCAGGAGGATGTTTCTATAATGCACATGAGTGACAGTCTGCCATTTTGAGTTGCTGTCGTGCTGAAGCAAATTTCATGGTAGCAAAAAGTGCTGAAATTGAACTATGTCCATTCACATTTATTGAATCACAAAAATGTGCAATGCTAAGTTGGACAAGCTGTCACTATACTCTAAATGCAAAGCCCTGAATCTTCTGTGTTAAAACAAAAAATATCACTACTACTAAATATGGAAAACAAGATACTGAACCACAAACAAAATTCACAGAAGACATGCAAGTCAAATGGGTAAGCCCTTTGTAGCAAGTGGGATGCCAATTTCAAAACAGGCCTTCTTTGAAATCACCCAATTATTTAACCTGTCAGGCCTGGATAGGAATCTAACTTTAATATGCCCTTCTACTAATGCTTATTAAAATTTCAATAAACCAAATTTTGTGGTGAAATTGAATCTAAATCCAGTGATTTTTTCAAGATATTGGATATGTATGTTTCTATCCTGCTGTTAAAAAAAGGTTTAAAAAAAAGTTACACTACTTTGAAAATTGAAATAAGATGTTGTGCAATACACAAAGGCTGCAAAGAATACAAGAAATGGGTAGGATCAATTATATGTGCAAGCCTCTCACAACAGTGGAGTGACAAATTCAAACAACACCTTTGTTTATTAAATCCCAAACATGCATCAATGCTGGTTGAATTGACTCTCCTGAGATGCTGTGTAGTGTGGCTGAAGTGGAGACAGCCCACTGAGAAAACGAGATGCTCTCACTGTCAGAGGCCTGAATGGTCACTGGAGAGGGGGCAAGTCTCCTTTAGCTCAATTTGCTAATCCAGCTGTACTCTATGCTCAATCCAGTGACCCGAGTTTGCTTCTTGGAGCTTTGAGTGAAGACATGCCACCGAGAAGGTCAGTACCCAATGCTCACATACTGTTTTGTTGACATTAATTCAGATTTCAGGATAATATGGTGTTTTAAAGTTGGTTTTAGTTTTGTGAATTTTATAGGCTGCCAAAAATGTATGGCACTATGTTGTCTTTGTGTGATGGGGGAACATTTTAGTTCACTACTCAGGCTCACATAAGCAATTCGTGTTTGCACACAGTGCAGTTTCAGAACTATTTAAATCAAAAATATCTAAGACTCTTTAATCGGTTATTTGTGCAAGGTAGACAAAGTTAACTAAAATATCAAAATAAATTATTGATTAGATATACAGGAAGGAAACACTGTTAGATAAAGAGTGGTCATATTCATGTTTATCTGTGTATTTGCCATTTTGGAAGTGTGTCTTTTGATTTTAATTTTTTCTCATAAATTTGGAGCTGTGTTTTTCTATTTATTTATTTACTTACTTACTTACTTACTTACTTACTTACTTACTTACTTACTTACTAGCGGGCTTGGCCTCCTGCTCGCTTCGCTCACCAACCCCCTGGCCTGCGCTACATGACAGCCACTTCGCGTCTCTGCTGCTCGTGTATGTGGATTTCACTTTCACCAAACAACAAATCTTTTAATCCTCGCAGACACGCCTCTTCATTGTGAAGAAACACTACTTTTCCCTGATGGCAACATGAATTAGACGATCTACAAGTCTTTGACTTAAAGTTTAAATCTGAACCCATGAACTCTTTTTGCTGTTCTGTTATTTCACCGAGTAATAATTTCCTTTTGTTTGCACTCTTTACTATAATTTTTTGGAGACTTTTGAAGTTTAGTACTTTCATTATCTCTAACTTGCTCTGCATGTGCATCGTTCCAATGTTTTTGAATTCTTTATGACGTTCTACTTTGTCATCTACTCTTTGTCTTTTATTTCTGGCCCTGGGTGTGGTTAAATCTCTTGGCACAAAGTCTCATCTTGTGGGACGTGAAAGTATCTCTCTGAAAAATTCACGTCTCGTCTCAGTCTAAAAAGTCTCGTCTCGTCCCAGACAAATTCAGCTACCCCACCTGGAGTTAAAATAAGTTTGTTATCCCTATTACATGTCACAAAAATGGAGTTTGACATCAGGAAGGGCACAGACAATTTCCCTCCATTTGAGGGGGAGCAACTAACCAACCTGTTTGAACCTGGAAAGTGCCAGTGAAACTGGCAGAGAGTTTTGAAATTCACAAAGAATATTATTGTATAGGCGAAGACAGTCTAATATTCCTTAGGTTTTTCTGAATTGGGTTGTATTTATTAATCAATAATTTCTGATTGAATATCTAGAAGGAGATGATGTTGAAATATGTAGTATTTAGGAGTAACAGTTGATCATTTAAGTTATGAGCTTGTCAAGAAGAAGGAAGGCAAACTAAATTAATGACCAGTAGAAGAAACCTCAAAAATACCAGAAAAAATTCAGTTCCGAGAATCAGTTCTATCTTTAGTGAAGCCTAAACAAATAATTAAAGTTGAAACCCGAAGAAAGGGCCTGAAACTCTAAATAAGAACACAAAAAGCAACACACAGAGATTTCTTTTCAATTATCCACAAATGTGGATGACTGGGAAGCGGCCAGTTCTGACCTTTCATCCCATCACAGCAAAATGTGAGCTCCATGCACCAAGTATTGTTGCATAGCAGTGCCATCACAATTAATTTTCAAAATCACAATGACCAGCAAATCAAAGATGGTGTCAGAAAAACACATGAAAACTACACAACTATTAAATAATAATCTCTAATTGAATAACAGATGTCAAAATTGAGTTCTACAACCCCAAAAGCCCATATTCAAATGTATATAATGTCATGATCAGAGCTCCAATTGATGAGTAGTTAATTTAAAATCAACACAAACCATAACACTTTTTCAGTTGTTTTAAAAATATATCACCTTTATAGAAGGCTTGTTTTATATTTATATAAAGAGCTAGGTAAGAATTCATTAGAATGATTCCAACAAGAACAGGCCTTTCATCCCAACATAGTGTGTCAACAGTATTCACTTAAATCTTGAGTTGCAAACCTCACCAAATGACTCCTGTCAGTCAATCTACTTGGAAATTTATTGCATATCTGGTAACTTATATACAGTATATGTGATTCCATGTGTGAAGAAAAAACTTCTAAAAGTTGCGTGAAATTCATTCTTAATCTGGTCCCACCAGAGTTCATCTGTTCTTGTTTTAGAATTAATTTCAAAGTACCAGTTAGAATGTATTGATTCCTTTCATAATTCTGAAACTGTCTACCTGTTATAAACACCCTGAAGACTTCTGCTGTTCATAATAGTTTCTGGAGTGAAGAAGTATAGCCAGGATATTGAATGTTACAGAGGAGTGTATCACAGTCAAAATGTATATCCAAAGGTCTGTTTCAAAAGGTCTGACAAAACCATGCGCCAAAACACAAAGCCAAAAATAAATGTAGTAAACTTTGGACACTATTTTGTATTTCTTGCTCCCAACTTATTCTAGAAATTATCACAATTTTTTGTTTCATTTTATTTCAAAATGAGCCAACACTCAGATAACAGATCGTGTGCACTGATACCTTAAACAGGCAAAGCATAATAACAGGTGCGTCACATGATCTCCAGGTCACATGACTGGCAATAGTCATAACAACGGAAAGCAACATGGGCATAGCCATGCAACGAAAGTCACAAAATTGGAACATCCATACAAAAGAACAGAACACAAAATGGTGTTGCCAGAGTTAAACAAAGAAAAATACAAAAATTACAAAAATGTAACAAATTGTTGAAGGGATGCCAAAAATGGGGATTCATCTCATTATCATGTCACTTCTTCATCTCCATTTTACTAAATTAAAAGGTTAAACTCAATCTTTCCTCATATCTCAGAATTTAGCCTAATTGTTCCTTTATTTGAATTCTTCAAGCATTGCCGTCTTTATTG
The DNA here is from genome assembly GCF_900747795.2 of Erpetoichthys calabaricus. NCBI lineage: Eukaryota > Metazoa > Chordata > Cladistia > Polypteriformes > Polypteridae > Erpetoichthys > Erpetoichthys calabaricus. Next base: position 98,131,060 of record NC_041408.2, read on the forward strand.
GTAATATGGTAATCAAAATTTCATACTCCAGATGAAGTCTCACAAATGTGTTATATATTGAACATTTTAAGCTGTATTTATTGTTTGTTTGAATCTCAAGGTACACATTATTAGAAGGGATGAGGGTGTTGTTTTCTGTAAGGATTTGACAGTGCCAATAACTTTCAAAATAGAATTTCAAAATGATAAAAAAACATAAAACCAACAATTTGAGAACTGGTAGCAAAGGTTAAACTCTGCGAAACAGAGAATTTCTCACAAGAAATCACATGATCACTTGCTTTTTTTCTTCTGATTGTAAGGTTGGAAATTAGTTCTTCTCTCCAGGGCGCAAAGCATCATCCTAAGGCTTTAGTGATGAAGCAGTCATGGCAGTTTCTTATGATTTAGAGGAACAGAAGATAATTGTGGAATGTATCGAAGATGACAGTCAGTGCAAAAAACCTATAGTCTCTGTTTGTTAAAGATCATTAAAGTGTGTGGGTTGGGTATAACAGGAGAGAGAATTCCTTTTGGAACAGTCTTGGAATAGTTTATGGTGTATGCAGTCATTATCTGGGAGAAATGAAAGAGGCAGTGTCTCTAGCTAAGACAACAAAGGGAATTTATAGGCTAGTTATTATGCCACAATCTTGCAACAGGATGCTCCATAGAAAGCTAACGAATAAAACTGAAGGTATTGAAAGGTAAATTGCATGAATGATCCAACTTGATTCAGGAAAGAGATTTTTAATTTAGATTTGCAATACACAGTACTATATACTGTACATTGCTGTTATTGTATATCCTTACGCTTCATGTTTTTTCACCATTACTTAAAGCCACTAGCATAAATGATGATGAAAACAATGACATCATATACAAAATGTTATTTAATTTGTATGTATTTATACAAAAACTTAAATTTCACAATATGAAATACACTATAAAGACTAATGACAATTTGCCTGAATTAACCAACCTCTAGATTGAATATCATAATTGTTATATGTATGAAAATATTTATACTTTTGTCAAGCCATTACCTGCCACATACCAACCAGTCAATTTACATAGAGAAAGTCTAAAATAAAAACACAGAAACTTTCAGATTGCAGTTTAGTACCATATCAGGGAAAATATATAATAGTCTGCTTCATGGCCATGTGTTGTTTTCAGAACTTGGAAAACAAACTCCTCAATCTTTTTCTTTTGTCATAGGATGAACCATATTGTGGTGTATTCCATGTTCTGACCTAAGCAAAACTTTGATGATTTAATTTGTGAAATGCTTTTCACAAATCACCACAGAAATCGACTGTTTTTACTGAACACACTGTAACACATCAGCAAGGAAGAGATATGAAATGGCAGCCATAATAGTAGAATGAGCATCTGAAGGGGGTGTTGGTCAGATTGAGGACTGAACAAGTGAGGCAAAGTGGGCCTTTAACAGGGATCGATGTAATGGGTGCATGGAGGAATAACTTAGATGTGATGTGCCTCCTTTCTCATCTGCCCCCAACTCTAAAGACAACATGACCCCATTACAGACCCTGCTTCTGTTCCAACCTTTTTTGGTTGCACACCATAAAAGCTTTTTAGAAGAGAATAATATTTCCGGTCTTTACCAGACATGGGGTAAGGCACATTGTTGTTGCTGAAATCTTTGAAAATTATAACCTTCTTCTTGCCCAGTTGATCTGAAATTAAACAGTGTTACTCCCTGATATCCAATCTCTTTTTTATGTGTTTATATTGTTTCCATTAAAGTGTTTATAAAGAAGGATACATTTTATACAATGTACATAATTCTGTTTTACTTGATTGATTTCAACACAGTCTGAATATTGCGGCATTTTCAAATTTCATTTTTAAATGGGCATTGATAAATTTAATAAAGAAGTAGTAAGAACTGGTTGAAGTTGATTATGTTAAAGGAAATTATACATATACCAAACAGTCAGTACTGAAAACTTGTTTCAATTCCTGTAAAATATAGTGCCTTAATTTTCTATAACTTCTAAATTATATTAGAAATCTCTTACCATAATTTCTTATGTTCCCATTTCTTTATTAATTTTCAGAAGACTGTACAAGTTTATGAAAATTCTAGGGAGAAACACAGGGTTAAATCAGTTTCAGTTAATTTAAAATTGCTGATGCATGAATTATTACTTCTTCTTCGTCTTTCGGCTGCTCCCATTAGGGGTTGCCACAGTGGATCATCTTCTACCATATCTTTCTGCCCTCTGCATCTTGTTCTGTTAATGATGCATTAATTATTACAAGAACAAGAAAATACGAAACACATAATTCTAGTTCTTAAGACTTTACACTGGCTTTCGGTTTAGTTTAGGTCAGATTTCAAAATCCTCCTCTTAAAACAAAAAACCATAAATGGCCAAGGCCCTACTTACTTATCTGAACTCATCATTACTTTCAAACCAGGGCACACATTAAGATCTCAAGATGCTGGTCTACTTATGATTCCAAGGATTAATCAAATAATTCAAGCTTCTAGTTACAGGGCTCCAAAGCTGTGGAATGATCTGCCTGCTACTATAAGAGATGCCCCTTCAGTCTCAGCTTTTAAATCCCGGCTGAAGACTTGTTAATTTTGTTTAGCATACCCTGAGTAGAGCTGCTGATTAGCTGTGCATATTGCATCTCTGTTGTTATTCATAAAACAAAAATAATATATGTATAATCTGTTACTAACTCTTGTCTATTTTGTTTCTCTTCTTGGCACTCACATGTGGCACTTGGTGCCACTACTCTACTGCCAGTTTGCTTGACTGTATTTGGAAAAGTCACCTCTGATAAAGGAGCACTGATCATCGGGTAGAAGGGTCTGCTCATCAGATTGGCTGGTACAGCACTGACACAGCTGTGGAATGGCCAGTAGTGGGGGAGGCAGCTTGTTGGCAGAGGTCTCCAGGACTCAGATCAAGTTTGTATCCTCATATATGATAGTTCTGCATTTAGTGAGTGATATAATCTATTCTTACATTTTGCTTTGTAGTTTGTACAATTACTGTTGTACTGTTGTATTGTGTTCCTGAGATGGCAATAATTGACCATCTAACACTGTGAAGAGGATTACTTGTGTTCTGTTTTGTGTGTTGCATTTACCCCATTTGTTGACACTCATTGCAATCCCAGCCTACATGGAATGGGGGTCTCTCACTTTCCCAAGATTTCTTCTATTTTTTTAACCCAAACAACGGTATTTAGTGGGAGTTTTTCTTGTCTTTTTAGGGAATAAAGGCTGGGGGGCTGTCAAAGAACAGGGCCTGCTAAAGCCCACTGTGGCACTCCTTTTCTGATTTTGCGCTATACAAGAAATATATTGTTGTTTTTGTTGTACTGACTATGCATATGAAGCTGCTGGCTGTAATCTCAGTGCTATGCAGGTCGGAAAATAAGAGATCTGTAAACAGCAATCATTCCAATACTATAGTGTGCATCCGCTTATCTTTAGTACTCTTCTCTGCCAAACAATTACATTTTAATATATTTTATTAGTCAGGACTATTCAATTGTTAATACATTTAGTTCTATGTGTATCACATAAAATCTTAGCACATACTCAAGGCTGGTAAACATCTGAGTAACCTTGTGAAAAAGGAATTCAAGCCAGTGCATTACTGAAGTTAGTTGTAACAAGTTATAAACATTTGACACCAATTCATACCGCCAGTCTTTACAGTAACCAGATTTTGTTTAATATGGCTGTAAATTCAGAATTTATGCTAAATAGCTGTTTTATTTTTTAATCTGTGTATAAAAGTGTTATATTTTTACTAGTTAATCAAACTAGTGCTCTTAAATGCTGAATTATAAGCTATGTAAAAAAAATCACAGATGTTAACTAAGTTTTTGAAAAAAAAAGAAATATTCTATTAGTCTCAAAATAGCAACAGCAAATTACTTGTTTATCTCTTAAGAAACTTCAAGTTGGAGGCAGTGTTATCCTGACCACCTAAAACGAAATGGAATTTTTAAGTAATGAAAAAAATCCAAACAACCTTCAGCAAAAGTACTTGCATTAAATGTAAATTAAAAGATAAATGTTATGACCACCTAAGAACATAAATTGTCTAAGTAGCATAATAGTGCCCACTAACAAAGTGCCCAACTAGCACATTAATGGAAGATGCATTTTAGTAAGCTAGCGGTTCAGCTTCATTACCAGTAAATTGGTTCAATGTTTCCTCCAGATCACTAACAACCATCCTAAATACATTCCCACCCTCTGTATTGCTTTAGGGAATAAGAGATAAATACTGTATGTGTTAATTACAATGGGGGGAAAACTCAACAAGCTCTTTCTGATTGGTCGAACACGACTAGACAGATGCATTAGTGCTGAGGACAAATGCTCTAAATGAATCCATTCAGTGAGAAGAAAGAATGAAAAAAATGAATTTACAAGAAAAGACCTTCACACCACCTTAATGACTATCATGCAGTGGCCTTGCTGCCCTACACATCTATTCTGTGCGTTAAATGGGAACCCACCACAAGGCAGTATTTATATGGCAGAGAGATGCACTCCTCCTTGATAAACATACTGCATGTTCTATTGATGTTACTGAGAAGCACAAGTATGAGACATACTGTAAATCATTAACCATAAAAAAACAGTAGTTCTGTATTTGAAATATGACAAGATCAGTGCTCCACTTTATATAAAAGTGTGGTAGATAGTGATAGTACATGCTTAGCCTCTATATGCACACAGATCATGGAAACACGGTATGGAGCTTCAACAGGGATCAACATCTGTGTGTAGCATTGTTCACCAATCACAAACTACATCATTGTGGTCCATCTGTCCATTAGTTTTTGAACAATAATGGATGATGTTATCAGCTTTTCTTTTTCTTCCATTCTGTGCAATAACATTAGCAAGGGAAAATGTTTTTCTCCATATTTTCTTTTAATAGCAAGATTTTCTTCTGTGGGTGAAATTTAAACATTACTTATCAATCTCCTGCTTATGGACAAAGTCAACAGAAACATTTGTGAAAATAAATCTATTTGAAGTAATAAGTTTCAAATGTATGGTAGGTGTGACAAAGTTTTACTTAATGTAAAGTGTAAACAGTACAAAGGTTATACTCTGGAATACAGCAATATTCGAAGAATTATTTGCCCAGAAAAGACTGATACAGCAAATGAAACAGCCTTTACTAACATTTATGTATTGATCAACCGAGTGCCATAGGATTTATAAATACTCTTGCTTTTTCAATACTGTCTCAGTTCAACTAAGCTCCCATAGTACCTTAGTATAAATAATGGAATTTTCTAATTATCCTGAGCTTCAACTAATTTTCTAATAAAGATTAAGCCCTAACAGATGTTAGCATTTAGCAATACGTATCCAGAAACTATTCTAAAGTATAGAAATATATATTATGGAAAGAACGAAAGACCATTCCAGTTAATGAAGCAGGCAGGATCTGTAAATTTACGTGAACTTGTGCAAATGTATTTTGTGATAGAAAATACTGAATTGTACAAGTATGTTAGACTTTATTGAAGCAGAGCCTAGCAAAAGATGTCAACATTGAATAATCAAGACAGTGACAGTGAATTTTGCAGTCTCAGATTGGTTGAATCATATTGATATTTGTAAGACTTTTTGCAACAGAGATGATTTTGAAGAGTAATTATTTTATACTGATTTTACTAAACATATTTTTACTGCTATTAAATGCTTTTTTATTAGCAACTCTCCCTGTAACACACAGTAAATACAAAAGTAAAGACGTCTTTTTAGTCTCCGCATGAAGCGTTTACTGGACTTCATAACCGTGATCTATACTGTATACTGTATATATTTGAAACAGATATGGTTTCTATGTTTAAAACAACAGCACATTGATCACTGAAATTTTTACATCTCTTAAATTGTAATCTTTTGTCTTTAAAAGCCATTGAGCCATCAGAAGCTTTATGGGCTGTTAATGATATGATATTGTAAAGTACTGTTAAAAAGCATGTATTTAATGCAATGTTTTAACGCATATAACTGCATTCTATTATCACTGTTATTTAGTGACTCGTTGCTACAAAAATAATCAATTAAGAAACATGGCATAAGCGAATTTTTCATGAGGTAACTAAAAAATTTAGAATGTTCTAACTTTCAAGCTTGTTTAACTAAGCCACCGAACGCAGCTGACTGCTACGACATGCATACATTTTCTAACTTGTTACAGGCACCACTAATAATTCTTGTGATGTCTTGATGGCTATAATGTATAAGACAGTTGAGTGAACTTTGTTATAAAATAAAGACTTAACCTAAAAGACATTCTTTTTAGCAATCTTTTAGTTAGAATTTCTGGTTTTGAATCATGTTCTGCTTGCAACTTTAAATCTAGTGATTGACCTCTATGTACAACTTTTATTGCTTCCGAATGTGATTTTGTCTGACTTCCTTTCTGTTTGCCCCTAATATTTCTGACAGTTAATAAAGCTGACCCGTCAGGATTTTTTTTTAGTTCACAGGGGTCACAACAGTAACATTTTTGTTTATTTGTTTTCCTTAAAATGAATTTGTATTTATTTTGTATGCTTATTTTGTGGCACCCGGACGGGGCTCATGCCTGGCCGGGATGCCCAGGAAGACAGGAGGAGGGCTCATTCCTCCTCCAGACCGCGAGGGGGCGTCCACCCTGGTTGTATTGGGGGCCACGGGTACAGGGCTTGGAAACCCAACCCTGTAGGGGCCAGTGATCACCGCTAGGGGGCATCCCCCTGCCCGAAGGACCCTGGACCCCAGTACTTCTGCCACACCAGGAAGTGCTGGGGGGAAGAAGAGAGGGAACACCCGGAGTGCTTCCGGGAGGACAGCCGGCATTTCCGCCACACTGTGGCGTGTCCGCGGGATTGCTGGTGCACACCTGGAGCACATCCGGTTATGGATAAAAAAGGCCGCCTCCCTTCATTCAAGGCTGGAGTCGGGTGGAAGCAGGACAAGGTGATAGAAAGAGAGAAGGAGGCGGTCCGAAGAGGCAGAGTGGTTGGCCTGGACTTTGGGGAAGATTGGGGTTTGTGGCACTGTAATTGTAAATAGTAGTGTAAATAAACGTGTGTTGGATGACATGAGCGTGTCTGCCTGTCTGTGTCCAAGCCAGTCTCCACAATTTATATTGTCTTCATTCATGATAGGCTTCCCTGTTGGTATTCACTAGTAACTAAGGATTCTTTCCACTGTGGTATTGCTTCTGTGCTTATATCAATAGGTGCCATTGTGGTTGCCATTTTAATTATAGGCAAGTAGTTTCAGAAGCCCTACAGATTAGCTTTAAATAAATATAAAGGGGAAAAACTCCCTCTGACAAAAGAACTAAAAGTTATTGCTTAGAAATTTCATTTTCCCATCTCTTGTATTCTTGACTGTGATTCTTGTTAAGCCAATTTTTGAGCATTTGCATGATCCATCCATCCACCCATTATCCAACCCGCAATATCCTAACTACAGGGTCATGAGGGTCTGCTGGAGCCAATCCCAGCCAACACAGGGAGGAAGGCAGGAAACAAACCCCGGGCAGGGCGCCAGCCCACTGCAGGACACACACACACCCACACACCAAGCACACACTAAGGACAATTTAGGATCGCCAATGCACCTAACCAGCACGTCTTTGGACTGTGGGAGGAAACCAGAGCACCCGGAGGAAACCCATGCAGACACAGGGAGAACAATTTGCATGATCCAATCCTGTTTTTCCCGCTTTAGTGATTATAACCTCTTCCAGTTGTGAAACAAAGCCAATAAAATGTAATTTATTAGTTTTACTAGTCACATGTTCTGGAATTTCTGGTTTTAAAGAAGTATTAGTATGAAACACTAAATAAAAATCACCAAATAAGTGCTTAAACATCAAAGCATCTGAAACTTGAATTTTTTTAAGCTGATCCACATCTATCAACATCTAAGATTTATTTAATAACTTGGTGTTAAGTACCTTTGCACTTATGGATTTCTGATGAAAAACCAAAACCTTATAGATAACAAAACATGAATTAAAATAAATATATATAAAATAAGAAATACATAATTAAAAATACAAAATCAGGAGAATAAAGGTCTGATTAAAAAAAGTATAGCTTCCTACCAAATTATACCGAACCGTACAGTCAAAGGCCAATTGCTGCCATTTACATCAAAAAGGCCTTCATCAAACGTGATGAATACTTTCATTTCATTTACAATGTTTCATGTATAATTAATTTATGAGCATCTATACGTTTTTCTTTTTGATATTTAATTTTAAGTGATGATTAATGCCAAACAAAACCATTTAAATATAATGATTTTCCATGTTATAGCACAGACTATGTGTAAAACATACTATATTATATTTAGAAAATTGAATTGTATCATTTTGGTTTTGTAATCATGATGGCTGACCTCTGTGACTATGAGATCTCAGCTTTTTCATATTTGACAAAATTACACTTATTTAAATTACACTATAATTAAAATTTAATTATGTTAAATTATCATTAAATGCAATTGTGTTAGGATTTAACGTATGCATCATTTGATTTCTAAAAACACAACTGAAATAATTATTTAATTGTGGACAGACAAGAAACACATTTCTTCAAATGATTATTTTTTGAGAACAATGATTTGAATTAAAGCACAAAAAATGTTATTTCCTTTCTACCTTCAGTAATAAAGTAAAAATTTCTTAATTACTCAAACCATAGAATAATCTTATACGATGCATTAGTATTGTAACCTCCATGCAGACATTTGTTAATATATGTTAAAATATTTCCAGAACTCCTTTTTGACCATGAAGTCATATTCTTGCCCCTTATAGCAGTCACTTTACTAAATGAAATATATTTCCTGTTTTCAGCAGTAACAGTGATCTGATTGCAGCTAAAGGCAGAAAACACTTAAGGGACAATGCAATGCATTCTATTATCTTTTGAAGAGACTTTCATTTCAGCATTTATCAATTATTTCTAGAAACCATGCAGCTCTGCAGTCTTAATGGGTGTGATGTTCAAAGAGAAATTAATGGTGCAGCTTTTAACAATAATCTTTGTATTATTTTCCTTTGAAACTTTTGATGAAGGATCATGAGGCATTTTCAGTTTTTCTTAAGCAATGTGTCAAGTTCACTTAAGAAACACTTTTCACTTGACATCAAAAAGGAAATTTCCGTATGAACTCCAGAGAAGATTGATGAGTACTAAACTGCTGCACTCCAAGATGGTACATTTTAGAATGCAGTTACAATTTTAATATAATTGTGTGGCTGCAACAATGACAGAAGCTTATCTTTTCTATTGCTAAGCATTCATTTGCTGTCTACCTGTATCCCATAGCTATAAATTATATCTTGATTTAGTGATTAAAAGTAAACTCCAACTATTGTCTGTACTTTAAAATTGGTACTCCTGTGTTTGCAATTATCACAATGGTGAAAAAATATGCAGTAGAATATTTTAAACTCTGCATTCAATACTTGTTCTTTTATTTATCTGGCTGAAAAAATATTTGTCACGGTACATTAGAAAACGATGACTGCTGAAAATTACAGGTCTGCAAAATTAAAATTATTGAAAAATTGTTTTAATTGTGAATAGTTGTTTTGATTTGCCTTCATGAACACAATAAAAATGAGAATGTTTCAAGCATGTCATATTTAAGTACAAGGCTACACAAGTTATTCATGTATGCAGTATTGTTCTCAATAAATGTAACATGAAAATATTTACTCAAATTAATATTTTAAACATATATTTAAAGAAATAATAATAAATATTCATTGACTTACATACAACTTTTCTAGCATTTGTCATTTCTTAAATTTTTTTGTCCAAAACTTTATTTGATGTCCTGTTGTTTGTACAGTTTTTCTGGCGCGTCCCTATAAATCATCCAGCAGTAGTCCGTCGTCATACTGATATCCAAATGTCCATGGTACCTTCTTTCCATGTCCTCCATATCCTGATGGAATCTTTCACCCTGCTGTTCACTCATTACTGGAAGATTTTCAGGGAAAATTTCAAAAAGTGAATTTTGAGACTTGTTGAGGTTATTCTTCGCACCATCAAATTTAGCATTAGAAATAGTTTTTCTTATATCAGTTCAATTTAGTCACAGACAAAGTCAGAAAGTTTTGCCACAAATGCATGTAAAAGGGTTTCATCTTTTGATGGGGCTTTGATATACTACTTCATTAAGCCAAGCTTAATGTGAAGTGATGGTAGGTGCACTTTACGAGTATCTGGATCCACCAAGCTAGGTCTGATGACATTCTTGGCAATAAGAGTTAGCTGTTTTCTAGCCACCCTTTCCTACTGAACACAATATAAACTCTCGGCTCTGTTGTCCTACTCACAGAGAAAATGAGAATTTAGTGTGCCTTGACTGCTAACCCAGAAAGATGCCCAGAACTTTCAGGTTCACACATATGAACCAACAGTGCTCATTGAAGTTAATTTTTTTGAGAAGATTTTCAGTTTTAAGCATAGATTCCAATATTAGATAATACCAAATTGAAACAAATTATCATCAAAATAAAATACTGACTATTCATTAATTGTTGTATGAAAAAAACATAAAATGTACTTTGTGAAAAAATGTTTAGTGATGGAGAAAAATAGTTTTCACTTTTGAATTCAGCACCCAAAAATATATACTAATCATATGAATGTATACCTTGAAATATGATTTGCTTATCTGTTATTATAAAAGCATAACCCATTTTGCAACACCCTCAGTTTAATTGAGCCTATTCGCCTCAATGTGCTGCAGAAAAAATATTCTGAGAGGCCTAACGTGCAGCAGCCAAACATGAGGTCTGTGATTACCTGGCTGCACACATACAACACTATATGGATCAATGTGTGTCTACCCGGCTCCGAGAGCCATGTGTAAGCCGTTAAACCCAATTCGTGATGGAGACCGGGGCTTGCAATAGTTCCCAATGAACGAGGAATAATCAGCAAGCGCAGGTCATCAGCTCGCACTGATTAAGTCCCTACCCTTTGCACATAGTGACTAGTACTGACTTTGTATGGTTGGATGGTTTAGTAGGTCTTCATTTTGGCCCTTCTACAGTCACTCATGGCCTCTGGTTGAGCATGCGAAAGGCAATCGAACTTGACTATAAAGGAAGTAAAAGTTGTAACAAGTTGTGAACCTGCACAAGGATCATTACTGAGCTGAGGGACAATGTGGCCCCATATCCTCCCTCTAGAACAAAACTAACCCCATTTTTTCCATATTATCAATGCTTCAGTATCCACAGGGTTTTTCAAGGACATATCCCCATGAATAACAAGAATTGACTGTATAAAGTTTCTGGAAAGCTAGCCTCCGGACACAGACAAACAGACGCCAGAATGTCCAAAACACACACGTTTATTATTTTCACAGTCCACACAATGCCTTATCACCAACAACTCTTCTCTCTCTCTTTCTCTCCTTCCTTCCTTGACCTCCACTCTCCTCCCACATACTCCGTCTACGTTTTCCCAGCTGTGTTCTAGTGGCCCCCAAGCAGACCAAGGCAGCTGCCCTCTCGTGGCCCAGGGGAGGTATCGTCCCTCTCGTGGACCGTCCAGGCATCCCAGCTGGGCAGGGTCCCCAGCCGTCTGGCACACTGCCCCATCACCAGCTGAAGTCCGTAAGGCAAAGTGGCCCGTGAGGGCTGGGTGTCTCCCACAGTGGGGTGCCAACATACCATCATCCATGGTCCAGTCCTGCAAAATAACAAACATAAGGTGCGGAAACGTCGTCCCAATGCCGCCTACTGGCATCTTCCGTCATGCCGTGCGGACAGCGTCTCCACAGATGACCGGCCCCATAACACTTGTAACATCGATGGTCCCCCTGCCCCACCGGTGCCCTCCGGACCTGAAAACAGGAGGGAATGCCCGTGCCTGTGTCTCCCCAGTTTGGGGCTGCTCTCTTTCCCTGTGGAGAGGGCTCTCTCACCATACAAAAGCTTTCTGGCTCACGTTTCCTTCTGTCAAGAGACCCTCCCTTCTTACTCCGGGGCCTACCTTTACTCTGGGGTGCTGCAACAGCCTGGATCCCCTTATGGGACAAAGAGGGACCCTGTGCTGTTTTCACTCCTCGGTTATGAGCGCCGCGGCTTTTCAGAGCAGGGCGGTCTGAGTGCCGACACATACAAGCCGCCACCTCCCCCTGTCTCATCTCGCATTGCCTGCTCAGTACTCGCCCCCCGATCTACTGTAGGACACCCCGCTACTTGAGTCCGGTCACCCATGTCTCGGTTCCCTTTGCTAGGGCTTTCTCTTTCCTTTATGGTACCGGTAGTACTGACCTGTACCGCATCAACGCTTTGGCTGGAGAATCCAACGTTGTACTTTCCCCCCCACTCCTTTATGGTTGTTAGGAAAGTCTCTGTTTTCTTCTCCAACCCGTCGATCACTTCTCACATTAATCGCAGGACCTGAAATAGTGACTGCACTGGCCGAAGGACTTCCTCCAGCTCCCGTACTGCCGCCAGAAAAACCAAAACATCAGCCGGCGGTGGAATTACAGTTCGTTTGGTCCTCCCGTCCGGCTGTGAGCCGTGGACCTCCTGCGCATGCTCCGCTGGGTCCTTGTCCGTCTCTGGATTGATGTTCATTGGTCCCGCCCTCAACCACTCACCGGCAGGCATGCAACACACTCCGTCCAATCCTGTGCCTGTCTCTGGGAGGGACTTCCTGTCCTGCAGTGCTCCCTCCACCCTATGGAAGGACTCGATCAGGGAAGAGTCTTCCGGGTGGTTTCTGCCCTGTGACCTTTCTACGGTCAGTAGCAACTTCTCCTCTTCTCCAGTTGTCATTTCGCCATCACTCCATGGGTCGGCGTGCTTCAGCCACAGACACGGAACTGGGCAGGGGACAGCAGGGTAAGCCCTGCCAGATGTATCGCCATTATGCGCGAGACTTACCTCCCGGATCCCGTCTTCCTGAGCGCGCTTCAGCCGGGTGGCCTCTTCCTCTGCCCTGCTGACCCATGTGTCCGTGAAGACGGCGCTTGGTACAGGCGCCGCTACCTTCAGGGTGCGTTTTCCCTTCTTCTTCCCCATCGAGCTGACTGTCTGTTAGGTGTGGACCTCAGCGAGCATCTTATCAAGCTGTTGGCCCAGGTATGCGTGCCACGTTGTGTGTGCGCGTTCGTCTGCTGTGCGGGCTGCCTCCACAAAATAATTTTTAACACGGGGTTCCAACCTTTTAGCAGGTGGAGAGTCCCATGTGGGATGCCACTGTGGAAAGCAAGACCCCGGACACACAAAGACAGACACCAGAATGTCCAAAACACACACATTTATTATTTTCATAGTCCACAAACTATGCCTTATCACCAACAACTCTTCTCTCTCTCTTTCTCTCTTTCTTTCCTTACTTCCTTCCTTCCTTGACCTCCACTCTCCTCCTCACAAGCTCCATCTCCTTCCTCCCAACTCCGGCTTGTCTACTGGAGTGAGGCAGCCCTTTTTATAGTAACCTGGATGGGCTCCAGGTGCTCCGTCTGACGACACTTCCTGGTGTGGCGGAAGTGTCAGATGAACACCCGGAAGCACTCTGGGTGCCCCTGGGATTTCTTCTGGCAGCACTTCATGGTGTGGTGGAAGTGCTGCTATCCAGGGTTCCATAACTGTCCGGGCACCCCTTGGCGGTGGCCACGTCCTCTCACAGGGACGAGCTTCCCAGCTCTGTTCTAGTGGCCCCCAAGCACACCAGGGCGGCTGCCCTGTCATGGCCCAGGGGAGGTATCGTCCCTCTCGTGGACCATCCAGGCATCCTGGCAGGGTAGGGTCCCCAGCCGTCTGGCACAGGCTATACAGAATAATGCGGAGTGGTGGCTCTGAGGCCAAAGATCTGCGCTGGTATCCCGAAGGTTGCCGGTTCGAATCCCCGTCAGTGCCAAAAGAGATCCTACTCTTCTGGGCCCTTGAGCAAGGCCCTTAACCTGTAATTGCTCCAGGGGGCGCTGTACAATGGCTGACCCTGCGCTCTGACCCCAAGGGGTATGCGAAAAAACTAACAAACACTGTTGTAAGTCGCTCTGGATAAGAGCGTCTGCTAAATGATGTAAATGTAAATGTAATGCAATATAATCCATGAATGAAACAGATTTCAATTTTGGCCTAAGCATGAGCTGTGCAGTGTCTGTATGTTCTTCCTGTGTCTGTGTGCACGTTTACTTTGGGTTATCTGGCTTACTTCCACTTCACAAAGAACTACAAGTTCAGTTGTTTAGCAACACTAAATAGGCCTGGCTTAAATGAGTGTGCCCTGCAGTGAACTGAAACCATTTCAAGGTTTGGTTCCAACTTTGTGTATGATACTACCATGGTAATAAAATGGTTGAAAATATTAAGTATTTTAGCTTATGCCCTGAATAAGTCTCTCGTATAGTATACAAGCTCTAAATTTGTCTTATTAAATTTAAAAAATCTTTTATTTTTTATTATTTTTTGCTTTTACTGAATGAATGTTTAGGTCATGTTGCTTTTTAAATAAATAAGTGTTCATGCAGCAACAGAAAATGCATTTTCTAAAAAAGCAGAATATGAAAATGATAATGAATTATATATTTAAAGAATAAAAAAGAAAACTCCATGCATTGGTTTTCTGGACCACTTATTTAATTCAAAGCTATGGGGTGCTGGACAACCCTGCAAGCAAAAGGCATAAGGCCAGAAAAAGATGCTGGGCACACACAAGCATGGCTGAATAGTCTCTTTGAGGCAATTTAGAGTCACCAATTGACCTGACAGAGTCTTTTATATATTTAGAAAACTGGTGCCATCAGTGGAGACCAAACTGTACTGAACACACTAAACACAGAAGGCTCCATTGCTCAGGGCACAAGCACTTTGAGTTGGCATCTCCATGTCCTGTGCCAAGTATAAAAATGCAGAGCTTTATAATAAATATTCCAGTGTAAACACTGCTTAGTACAAAACATGTAGCTGTAAAAAATGTAATGAATAAAACTTAATGAATAACTTGGGTATGCATTTAACAATTAAAATTAACACATCTGCATAAAGCCAAAAATCTTTCTGAAAAGTATGCTCTCCACATTTATTTAATTAGCTGGTTGTAGTCCTCTATGACTTGAACATATGTTAGATAATTATGCCCTTAACTAAGCATCATCTCCAGATTCCTTTATAGTGTGGAGATTTTAAAGAGCACTATTCAGTCTTTCAAATCCCTCTGTGATTACTGTATCACATATGATCCCTCACTGCCTCTGTTTCTCCCATTTTAACTTCAATATCTTTCTAGCACAATAAAACCTCATGCCATGTAGTTGTTTTTTTTCTTATTGATAACTGAAGAGGCCCCACAGTGTAAGGAGCAGAGTATGAAAAAAGGTGAAACAAAGAATATGTGAAGAGCGGCAGCATTAGACGGTGGGACGCACAAAATGCAAGGGGTGGCAGCAAAAAATACTCAATGTTCACAGGCAAAATGTACAATGATTTAAAGTGTTAACCTGGATGGCACACTCTTCTATGTTGAATGCAAATGGTGATACATCTAAGCAACTAAGGTTAAAAGCAATTACATTTTTTCACCTTGTAATGATTATTGATGTAAACTATTTGAAAATTGCAATGTACATGTGACTATTAGATAGATAGATAGATAGATAGATAGATAGATAGATAGATAGATAGATAGATAGATAGATAGATAGATAGATACTTTATTAATCCCAAGGGGAAACTCACAATTATTAATATTATTAATATTAATGATTAACAAATACATTTACAATCCAAAAATTACTATTAGAATAGCTTTTTCAGTTTCTTTTAAACTATCAGCTAATTTCCACTGAGAAGTGGTAATTCTTTGGAGCAACCAGCATTCTTCCTTCATTTTTTAAACACATAGTGCCAACAGTAACTCTTCCATGAACACTTTATAGCACAAACTTTGTATTGCTGCTACGTTTTGTTTTTAAACTCCCTGTAATTTGCCTTTTTTGACCTTTGACGCCGTTCCTAGGAGAAACTAACCCTGAGTGTGATTCTAGTCTAGTACTGGGCGTACTCAACTGGACATCCACACCTACTGAGCCAATTCAAAGTTGCCAGTTAACCCAATGTGTATGTCTCTGAGATGTGGGAAGAAGCTGGAGTAGCCAAAGAACATTCAAGTAGACAAAGGCACAACGTGTAAACCCTGCACAGAAGGTGAACCTGGTGTCTGGAGCACTGCAGTTGAAGTGCTAACCACTGCTCTACTGTGCCACCTTGCTTGTTATCAGTCCATCCATTGTAAGCACAGTTTAGGATGTCAATGAATGATATCTACAGCTGCAGGCTCTGAACGGCACTGTAGTCCCGTCTCTACACTCATTCACACTTTCCAGTCAATTATGGGGAAAAAACAGAGGTCTTGGATGAAATGCCCTTAAACAAAAGAGACACATAGGCGACATGCAAGATTGAAAATTAACACTTTGAGGGCTGAATATTTTTTCAAAAGAACACAAAGTAATGGTTTGACACAGAAATCAACATATAGCATCTGCTGCTGTGTGCCGTCACTGCCAGTTCACCAGGAATGTGCAGCAGGCTGTCTTTGCCCCGGGGGGGGTTAGCAGTCACGGTCGCAGTGCATCACAATCTGGTTTGTACTTCTCATCATTGTAAGTGGCGGTCCTCCCAGGTGAATGTTGCCGTAGGCGTGCCAGCTACACGAACCTATTCAGCAGTGGGATCATCTGGGGGCCGATTCATTTTCGATTACAGGTATCAAAATCGGAGCCCAACAAGTCAGAGGCCAATTCAGCGATAATATGCAAAACATCATCCACAGAGTATTTTGCTTTATGCATTCGCTTTGATCTCTCACCAGATGTTGATACCATTTTTGCTGTTGTTTGCGTCTCACTACTCATGCGAGTGTAGGGAGTCTCGGTCAAACCAGTGAAGCTAACTTTCATCCTAGCAAAGACAGTCCAACTAAAATATAATGGAAGGTTTCATCTCCGTTTACAGTTGATTACCACCGTCAACCACTCCTGTTGACAAAATTCGACATCCTGCCTGAAAGAGTTAAACAAGGGTGCAAGGACTGCGATGCGTAGCCCTTCTCACTGCACAAATTTGCACTGGATTGAAAGAAACAAAATGCAAAATGGAAATTTGACAGTACTGCCACTAATGCAGGACTTTTATTTTATCTTGGTTAATCTAATTCACCTGTTGTTTATATGCGTGAAACAACTGCACCATCCATTTTATTACTTTAAGCTGTCTGTCCTTGTGACAACATAGCATATGTAGGATTTCTAAATTTTCCTCTCTTTTAGTCTCCTTTAACAATATGAGCTGCTTACAGCTCTGCTACAAATGTAGCTAAACGAACATACAAATCAAGTGTAACAATGAATTAAATATTCACAGTTACATTAAATATGAATTTTGTTGGATGAATGTGGATATTTAACATGTGTCTGACAGACTGTATAAATTTGTTTTAGTAAGAACAGATTGATGTTAAAATAAAAGTTACAAGCTAATGGCAACCCTCAATATAAAACAGTCAGAGATTAGACAGACCACAAGCTGTAATGAATAAGGATTGGAAAGAAAATGAACCTATGAGGAATTATGTAATATGTGAGGGTTACGTTTTATGTCATATAAAACGTGGAAACTGAACAGTACGCAACTAAAACACGACTTACAATTACAGCTTATTTTTGTATAGCACTCTTCACGGAGTGAAGACACAGAGTGGTGTAAAGAATTATCAGTTAAAATCTAACTATAGACTATACTAATCACTAAATATGGAATTAATACACATAAAAATACAGATTTGTTAAAACAATTGGACAACAAATTAGAAACTGATTAAACATAAATGGAAACCAACAATATCTGTCCAATAATTAACTGATGAGCTACAACCAGTTGACAATAGAGGACAGTTGACAAATTGTACAAGTCAGGGAGAGTGTAGGATTGTTTATTTTAGTGATTTATTATTGTTTATGAGTATTGTGGAGAGGAGGGTGCTTTGTGCACATTGATAATATAAATAAATCATTATTGGACTTTTACCTGGTGTCTGGCGTGGTGTCCGAGGGTTCAAAGGAGTGATAGCGCCCCCTATCTGTCTCAGTGGCATAGCCGGCAGGATACTCTGGCCGTCGATTTGGCAGAGGACCTGTTTAAATATTGTCTGTGGACAGAGAACCCTAAGACAGCAACGTCCGTTATGGGGAAGAAGAGGAGCAAACAGAGAGACAGCGCCAGCGGAGGATCCAAGCTCATCATGCCCGACACTCGGGATGAGCTGAGGTGTGACCACACAAGTCGGAAGGGTACGTGCAAGGGAGTTAAAAGAAAATCCTTTTAAAATAACTCACTTTGTCCCATGTATGTACTTCGGAGAGGATCATCTAGAGCAGTGCTCCGCAACCTTTTCTCACCTACGACACACCAAAGTTCTTCCTAGAATTCCGCAGCACATCAAAAGCCAAAATATATAGCACTGGCATAGCTATGGGGGTGGGGGGGGGGGGGCGGCGCTCCGCTCCGAGCTCCAGCTATTTAGGGGCGTCCAAACTACGGTACTTTCCTTTTTTTTTGTTCCTTGAGGAGGCGCAAAAAAAATTTTCTTTCAGCTTTGGGGCGTCAAATTTTTCACCGCCCCGGACAACATGAACTCCAGCTACGCCACTGATATATAGATATTAATTTAATACACGAATTTTACAATAAATTTTCATTTTTTATTATATGTAGACATTTATTATAAGTATACATACATAAAAACTATACTATATTTACTTCTATGCAATCTTAATAATTACTATAACATAATGACTGATTAATGTGATACCTGCGCTTGTTTCAATGAACACAAAAGTTTTATATTCGGCTCAATATTTGACAGCGCAACCCGAAGTTCGTGGTCAAGATCTTTTAAGCATGACCGCTTATCATTTTTAATTAACACAAGAGTTGTTTGTCTTTTTTGGCGTAACTGGGATGGTTTGAATTTAGATGGCGATTTAGTTTACTGGGTGCCATTGCCTCGTTTGATAGCTGATCGCCGCAAATGATGCATTGTGACTTTGGAGCCGTTTCGTCACCACACCACGAGAATCCATATCGAATGTAGTCTTCGTTGTACTTCCTTTTCACAATTTTCTGGTTTTTTTTTTGCAACACTTGTGCTGGGTTCTTCATCATCTGTACGTGAAGACGAATCTTTTCCACGTAAAAATGTATCCATATTTAAAGGGGTATAAAACTAAATATGAATCACACGAAGAACGTTAACCGTACACAATTCAGCAACACAACTAATAGTAATGAATGATAACTACTGTCGCAAGACGAGTGAATGCGACGTAGCACGACTAATACGTCGGCTTGAATTGAATCTATGTGAGGGTATGGAGCGCTCTGCCTATCAAAGCGTACTATGGAGTTGTCTGGCAACTACGTAGGGCCTACGTCTTAGGCGACAGGCGCCAGGCGATGGGATTTATTATTTCAGAGAAATGACACATAAAATTATGAAACCTTTAAAAGGCTATTTACGCGAATATTTCATTGCACGTATTCTCGTTATTGTGTTTCTAAGCGTCACACCTGTATCGGCTCAAGGCACACCAGTGTGCCGTGGCACACCGGTTGCGGAGCACTGATCTAGAGGTTCTGCGGGAGGCAGGAGAAATTCCTGAAGAAGGTGGTGAGCTGCTGTGCAAGCCGACGAGCCCAAAAGGGGACTTCCGCATGTCGGCTGCCGGCGAGGGACACGTGATCAACCCCAGTGCATTTTGGGAAGGAGAAGGTCCACGTCCCACTGTTTGCAACTTTGCTGACAAATCAACGGACTTGGACTTTCCGAAGGGGAAGGGGGAGGCGAGCAAAGCACCGCTCACCCCACGAAAAGGTAAAGAGGGCCGGGAAATGGCTGATTGACCCGCCGACAAATTAATACAGGCGGATCGCAGTCAGCCAAAGATGGCGGCCCGGTCCTCGATTGAGAACTCCAAATCCCAGAAGCCTGCGCGAGACCTGTCAGAAAACATGCCTGGAATGGACGTGCTCATTGGCTCCCGGCCGGATGGTAAGGCAAGTGATTCTTTAAGCCTGCCTCCAGCTGAAGTAAATAATAATGTGGACGTGCGGGAACTCGACAAACTGATTGAGCCTGTGCGAGGTATTTTTCAGATTCTGGAAGTTTTAAAGGAGGTTATTGAAGATCTGGGAGCGACGGCCGAAGCGCCTTTGAGACAGGTGAATGAGTACCTGCAGTGTTTAGGACGAGAGCATCCCGTCTTATATGATTTGGCGGTACTGGTGAGTAATGCCGGTACCGTACAGCATACAGGGACGCAGTGTGATCCGGGCCTGCGTTTAATAAGTAGCAGGTGCCAAATCACTGCGAACCCTACAAAAGAGAGTGGGACGATGACAGAGCGGTCAGGGGAAGGATCAATTGAGCCAGGGCAGCTGGATGGTGCTGTTTCACGTAGCGACCCGTATTATAAATAAATCTAGAGGGGTGCAAACAGTAAAGGAGCTCTCTTTAATAAATAGAGAGACTCAGACTGTGAGAAAGCCCAAGAATAAGCAGGAGATCCCAAAAATAAAACGGGGGTCTCCTGACAAAATAGTAAAGGGAGCTGACAGCACAAGGGCGGCGGTGGAATCCTCCTCAGTGGAAAAAGGGGCAGAGCCAGCATTTCCTGAATGTTTTCAGTTCCGCGGAGGGAGAGTAGCAGGAGGACAGAGGCAGTCAGTGCTATGGATGCCAAAGGCCGGGACACATTTGGCGATATTTTCCTTGGAGAACAGGGGACCAGATGTCTCATTGGATTAATATTCCCCCTACGTTCTCCAGGGAATGCGAAACAAAGATTAGCCAAGGTCTGACCGGAAACTCCTCCTGGAGGAATTCATCCCTCGCGGGGCTGGCCGGGGGAAGTACTGTGATATTTGGCTGACCGTTCAGCCCGGCCAATATCCCCAGGCTGCCAGGTGGAGCTCTCCCTACAGCATGTAGGTGCCCCGAATACCAGCAGGGAATCATGGACAGTGGAGTTTTCCTTTACAGCCCTGCTGGATACCTTGGGAGCCAACAGAGGACGCAGCAGGGAGGCCCAGAGACCCTTACATGCACTATAACCCGGAAGTACGTCATTCCTTCTGTCACTGTGACTAAGACGTACTTCCGGGATGAAGAAGAAGAGTTGTTATCTGACCTGGAAGTGTTCCTAGTCACATGGACAGAGAGAGCAAAACACTTCCGGGTCAAGGACTATAAAAGGACTGTGGGAAATCCCAGACATTGAGCTGAGCTGGGTGGAAGGGTGGCAACGCGTCTAGGAGAGTGGAGGATTGATTGATTATTGATTATTGTAGAATTGTTATTGTTTATGAGTATAGTGGAGTGGAGGGTGCTTGGTGCACGTATTTGTCCTAATAAAAATAATTATTGGACTTTTACATGGTGTCTGGTGTTTGATCCGAGGGTCACAGTGGGAAATGACATCCTTCATATTTTCTATAACTGTCATGGCCAGTGTGATTTTCTACGTTGTGGTGTACTGGGCTGGTAACATCACTTAAAGATAGGCCCACTGAATCAAAAAGCTAATTAACAGGGCAAGATCAGTTATAGCACACACTCTGGACCTCCTGGAAGTAGTAGCGAAGGAGATAATTAAAACTTAACTGAGTGCCATTATGAACAGTGCTGAACATCCTCTCTCTGACACAGTAAAATCTAAATTATTCAGCAGAAGTGTGTGAAAAAAATGCTTTTGGGGCTCTTTCATACCAACAGCAATATGCCTGTGTAACTGTGACTATGACAGCCAAGTCAGAAGTTTTCTTTCTTTTCAATTTTCTTGCTTCATAGTTATTCTGGTGTGTGTTCAGGCAAAAATATGTGTGTATATATTTACTTTCTTACTTATCTTATTTTTATGTATTTATTTATTTGAAGAGTGTTTGTGAAAAGCCAAATTGCCCCTTGGGGACAAATAAAGTTCTATCTATCTATATATCTATCTATCTATTGTGAAAAAAATTCTATTGAAGTGGAGGTGGTATGCCCAAGATTGATTCTTCTACATCTGGGACCAACTATTATCACACTTTGAAAGTCCATCCATCCATCCATCCATTTTCCAACCCGCTGAATCCGAACACAGGGTCACGGGGGTCTGCTGGAGCCAATCCCAGCCAACACAGGGCACAAGGCAGGAAACAATCCTGGGCAGGGTGCCAACCCACCGCAGGACACACACAAACACACCAAGCACACACTAGGGCCAATTTAGAATCGCCAATCCACCTAACCAGCATGTCTTTGGACTGTGGGAGGAAACCGGAGCGCCCGGAGGAAACCCACGCAGACACGGGGAGAACATGCAAACTCCACGCAGGGAGGACCCGGGAAGCGAACCCAGGTCCCCAGATCTCCCAACTGCGAGGCAGCAGCGCTACCCACTGCGCCACCGTGCCGCCCACTTTGAAAGTCACTGTTTGAAAACACAACACATTGAGAGATCTTTCAAATGTATCGTCACACACGTGCACATAGGAGGGAGCTGAATGGACCAAATGAAGTTAATAATATGCCAGGCCAGGGGGTGGTGGGGTGCACTAAATCTTCCTCTGTTGTCTCTGCAGACCAAATATGGGAACTTCTGCCTGATTCAGCCCTGACGACACCACTTCCGGTTCTGGGCCCAAGGATGATGTCACTTTCAGTTCTGGCCCCAAGTTCTGGCTGGTTTCCAGCCTTAAAATTCTAGACAACTCAAATGTACCTCACTTCATTCTAGGACTCCAGTCTATGCACTTCAGTGCAACTTTTCATGCTGCCCCAAACCTTTTTGTGTCTGTCAAGGCTGATTATTTCAGTATATATATATATATATGATTGTGGGTATCAATTCTTGGAGACTGCTGTGGATTCCTTTCCCTAAATAAAGCTGCTTTTGTTAGACAGAACTGGTGTCTCTGCCTGTCGTGTTGGGTGTTTGGGTGGCAAGTGCGCCCCTTGGTGGTCCACAATATATATATACTAGCAAAATACCCGCGCTTCGCAGCAGAGAAGTAGTGTGTTAAAGAGGTTATGTAAACATATATATATACATAAACATATATAAATATATATACATATCTACATATACACATATCTACATATACGTATATATCTACATATACACATATCTACATATACATATATATATACATATACACATCCACATATATATACATATATATATATACACATATCAACATATATATACATATACACACATACATACACACACACATACATATATACATATACATATATATATACACACATACATACATACATACACACATTTATCTATATATATAAAGGAGAGTTGGGATCCGAGAGACTGTGTTTGTGTGTTTGTGGAGGGATGGAGAGTTAAGGCGGGTGTTGGAGTCACGTGATCATCTCCCCTCCCATTCACCTCATTTTATTCACTTCATTTCACTCTGAGCTGAGCTCCGCAGCTGGCGCAGTCTTGCTGTTCTTGATTTGCTTTTCACATGGCCAACTATACGTTGCATGCTCAAGAGTAAGCTCAGCGCACAACTTGGTCATATTACAACCAGAGGGGCGAACTGACAACATGGTATAATTTCCCTCAGTTTATTATTTAAAATTTTAAAGTAGTACTTCGCCGCTGCGAAGCGCGGGTATTTTGCTAGTATACTATATATACACATACAGAGACATATATATACATATACATATTTACATATCTACATATATATATATACATATCTACATATATATATACACATATATATACATATTTACATATATATATATAGACATACATACATATATATCTATATCTATCTATATCTATATATATCTAAATCTCTATATACATCTATCTATCTATATATCTATCTATCTATATATCTATATCTATCTATATATATATATATATATCTATATCTATCTATCTATATATATATATCTAAATCCCCGCGAAGTACTGCTTTTAAATTTTTATTAAGAAGAAAACCTTTTTAAATTGAGGGAAAATATACCAATAACAATTTGTTAAGGATCTGTTTTTTTGTGAAGCAGCCTAAACATAGCTTTTCCTCTGTTTTATAAACGAACGCCATATAAGGTCTTCCTTTTTCCTTGCTTCGCCAAGGAAGGAGCCTTTTTATTAAATCCAAGGGTTCTTCGCTTTTTTTTTTTGCTTTTTTTATGATTGTTATAGTTCTGTTTGTATACCACGTTGTCAGTTCAGCACTCCGGTTGTAATATGACCAAGCCGTGCAAGCTTACTGTTAAGAATGCAACGTATAGTTGTACAGGAGAAAAGCAATCTTGCCTCAAATCAATGGCAACCTTTTGTAGGTCTATGAACTTAATTTAAACTTTAGGTTTACACGGTGCTTTCTTTCCGAAGTACCTGCACTCATGAATATGTCTGTATGCGTCAGTCGCTCAAATCCCCGTGCTTCGCACCGGCGAAGTACTGCTTTAAAATTTTTATTAAGAAGAAAAGAAAACCTTTTTAAATTGAGGGAAAATATACCAATAACAATTTGTTAAGGATCTGTTTTTTTGTGAAGCTGCCTTCACACGAGTGATCACTTCGAGCTGACTTGCTGGCTAACCATAAGCGTTACCTGGTAGGTAACCACCCATACAATCAGATTGTGAATTAGACTACAAATGCCGTGAATGTAATTACCCCGATCTACATGCTGTCAAATAAATGAACCACACGCCGTGGCATAATTTTAGGGGCTTCGCCTCTAGTGCTGACGTCCGAGGTTCGATTCCCGTAAGAGAGTGAAGTGAGTGGGTGGTTACCTACCAGGTAACGCTTATGGTTGGCCAGCAAGTCAGCTAACATTAGCCACGGTGCCTTCAGTTGTGAGAAGCAGATCATAGAATGGTTGAAAATAGTTTACTGTCAAATAATGCAAAGAGTACGCGACACGTGTTTCCCCCTTATTCTTGGCTCATCAGGCGCACACACTCACTGCACTCGCTTATGGTAATCGACCCTCGGACGTCAGCGCTAGAGGGGCTTCGCAGCGGTAAAGTATTGCTTTTAAATTTTAATTAGGAAGAAAAGAAAACCTTTTTAAATTGAGGGAAAATATACCAATAATAATTTGTTAAGGATCTGTTTTTTGTGAAGCTTCCTTTACACAGCCTGTCCACTGTTTTATAAACGAACGCCATATAAGGCCGTCCTTTCTCCTTCACAGTCAGTTCACGTGATTACGTGGGAGGCGTGATGACACAATACGCAACCCCGCCTTCCACGGCCAGCGAGCTGCAGTCCATTACTGTATATGGACAAAAAAGAGGTTCCAGTTATGACCGTTACCCTTTGAATTTCGAAATGAAACCTGCCTAACTTTTGTAAGTAAGCTGTAAGGAATGAGCCTGCCAAATTTCAGCCTTCCACCTACACGGGAAGTTGGAGAATTAGTGATGAGTGAGTGAGTGAGTCAGTCAGTGAGGGCTTTGCCTTTTATTAGTATAGATATATATATATATATAGATAGATAGATAGATAGATAGATAGATAGATAGATAGATAGATAGATAGATAGATAGATAGATAGATAGATAGATAGATAGATAGATAGATAGATAGATATACCATATAAACTAGTTTGAATAATAGGATATTATTGTTTAAGATGTGGTCAATGTAAAAAACGAGCCACTCAATTTGCAATTTAAAGCGTCTGTAATAATCAAGAACAACAATAGCAGCTGCTGCCTATTTGCTTTTTACTAAACGTCCCTTCTTATGCATTCATGTTAAGGTTGCAGCATAACCTTCTCAAGTAATGTAAAAAAATAATTAATCACTTTGGCAGGCAGCTGAAACAATGCTAATCTTTTTTGGATATTTTAAATATAAGAAGTACTAGGAATTCAAAAAGCAGCAGCCATATGTCGATGAAATATGTTTCCTTTTGTTACCTGGCTTTAGTGTTTAAATTTTTACATCTTGTTATTTTCCATACTGGCCAAAATGGTTAGCCTCCTATGCTTCCCTTCTGTTACTGTAGGGAAATGCCATCATTTGTCCTGCCTCTTGAAATGGAAGGGCACAGCTGGTAATAATTATAAGCAAACCTTGCTTTAGGGCACTGAACCTGTTCTTGAGTTCAGCACATCAAAAATGTGTGAGACAAATGGCAGGATTATGTTCCAGTTTATCACGCACATTTCTAATTAATTTGATGCTTATTTTTTTACATTTCTTTTTTTATGTACATGTTTTGTAAACATGGAATTGAAATAGAATTTATTTAGTCACATTAAGCAGAATTCTAATTCTTCTAATACTATATATTCCATCAGTGAGCAATGGACAGCCATGGTGAGGGCTACTGATACATACAATACTTCAACATATTTGTCCTTAAAGAAAATTTACTATTGGGGACTCAATATATCATTTTCAAAACACTCTGCAATTTATTCTTTGTTCTCCATATCCTCTGTCAACCAGACACTAAAAGATCTGATTTGGGCTATCAGTCTGGTTACAGACTGGAAAAATACATCAGCATTCTGCTATAGTGTGTGAGCCTTGGCCTTAGTCAGTGTTTAACGCAGAATACTTGTATTGTGCTCAAGTGTCCTGTTTTGAAATAAACATTTGTGTATAATTAAAGATACACTATGCTTCTGAATTCTAGAGAACTGAGCTATTATAGGCCTTCAGCATTAACACCCCAGAGAACCCTGGAAAGGCATGTGTCCAGGCTCCACAAATCCCAGGTGAAAACTTTATTGGGCACCCTACAGTTTTAATATCAGGGTCATGTTGCAGTGGAAGCCTACAACCCAATATGGCTGTCAGCTACTGTATGTGAAGTCATGATTTTTAACTTTAATACCATGCTGCCCACACTGCTGGCAGAGACACTAAGATTAGGGAAGGTGTATTTCCCTTTATTGTTGTGGATTGCTGACCACTTGACAGACCACAAATGCTGAGGCTAAAAAGCTGTGTGTCAAAGTGGGTTGTCAGCAATACAAGCCACCACCAGGTACTGCGTTGGCTCCCCTAACTGTTTACCCTATATAGCTCGAGCATCAAATACAATTCTGAGACATGTCAACTGCAAAAGGTTACAGTTGGCATCTACACTCATGAGGTATATAAGTGGTGGATAATTCCATTCTGGTGGAAGACTTTGTTGAGTAGTACAGGTTAGTCCATCTGCCATTTAATGTTAGCAAAACCACATAATAGTGGGGTCTGCAGCTGTGCAATAAGTAGACCAGGGTTTGTGTCCCAGGTCGTCCCTGCGTGGAGCTTGCATGTTCTCACATGTCTGCGAGGGTTTCCTCTGGATGCTCTGGATTGCTCCCACTGTCCAAAGACTTGCAGCATAGGTGCATTTTCAACACTAAATTGTTCCTAGTGTGTGTTTGGTATATGTGTGTTTGCCCTGCGATGGATTAGTGCCCTGTCCAGGGTTTGTATCTGCCTTGTGCCCTATGCTAGCTGTGTTAGTCTCCAGCCCCACTGCCTGCGACCGGGTTAGAAAATGACATGACCATTAATAGTCGTTTTTCCAGAGGCAGCTGCCCCAAATCTTTTTGAGCGTGTCAAGGGTGATTATTTCACAGTTGGTATAACTGGGATTGAAAGGGATATTCATATGACTTTCAGAGGGTTGTCTTGACTCTGGAATTAATATCTGTGTGGGATTTATGCATTGTTTCAGTGACCCAATGAGCTTAGAAATGAAGGGTGAGTTGGAATAAGGATTCACCTTTCTGTGAAGCAGCATGGCCTGCGTTGAAATGAGAAGAAGAGATATATCATCTGTTGCATGACACATTGTGTTGGAGGTGGTGGTCAAGCCATCCTACGTATCAGCCAGGACCCAAATGTGTAAAAACAAGGCTTGTTGAAGGTAGGCATTCTTTTCATTTCTACTTTATTTGATATTTTGTGTTCTCCCTTAGATCATCCTCCCTTGTGTATTTTGGTGATTGAAATTTAATTAAAAGATGTTATGACTTAGGAAATGCCTGAAAGAGATTCATCAATCTATATTCAAATTCACTTAATCCAAGTCAGACTCACAGGTGGCCGGAAGATATCCAAGCAGCTTTGGATGAAAAACAAGATCCTACATTGGATGGGGTGCCAGTTCATTGCAAAGCAACACTCATTCATACCAGCTTCATTTACAGGGACCAATTAATCTATCATGAACAGCTTTTGGACATGGGAGAAAAACAGAGTAACTAGAAAAATAAAACACTCAAATGTCCAGACCGTGCCCACCAGGATTCAAATCCAGAAACCTGCACCTGTGAGGCATCAGTAGTAATAGCTGCACCACCACACCATTTAAAAAGGTAATAATATTCAGCATTTATTGTTTCAATGTTTTCTGAATGACCTAAGATGTCCATTTTCACAGTAACTTCTTATTTCCACTATTTTAATATGCTGCGTTATGTATGTTGAAAACTGTAGCTTATTATTGGTATTGCATTGGCCAGATGTTTTCTTATTTATAACTTAATCTGTAATACTGTGGAAGATTGTGGGTTCGCTTCCCGGTTCCTCCCTGTGTGGATAGCACTTTGAGTACTGAGAAAAGCGCTATATAAATGTAATGAATTATTATTATTATTAATATTGCACTTTATATTACTGAAACCACTGACAATGTGAAAATAAATTATATTTAAAATTTTTTTTTATTGTAGGTTCTTTCTCATCCTCCTCTACCGACTAGCTTCACTTTCATTGAGAGTTACAATATGGTTCATCCATTTCACCAGAACATGCTGTATGAAGAATTAATTGTTGCAGTTTATTGAACTCTGATTTCAAAAAGATTGTTGACACCCCAGATTTCCAAGTAAAATACATTTTTGATAAAAAATAATTCTTTAGATGAGGTGTTGTCATTTCGCTGACAAGTTGCCTAAGGATGGCATCAGCGATGAGTCACTAACATTATGAGCGGCCATTCCATCATTCAAATAAGCAGCTTTACTGTCAGCTACAGGGGAGCCTATAACATGGCAAGCCAGCCAAAGTCACACAAACTCAAACTAGTGAAGCTAAGTGAGTGCAGGGGAGTGGGAGGAAAGCGGGTGCTGAGGACGGGTTTATGGCAGTCCTGTTGCAATGCCAGAGAAAAGTTGCAAAGGTAAAAATTATACTCTCATTTTTTTTTTCATTTCATGTTTCTGTAAGAAGATCAAATTAATGACATATCACCTAAATAAGTTATCTTTGAGTGGCACTACAATCATAATAAGGTCTCTAGTACCTCTGTGTTTAACTTGGCAGTCTGCCAACCAGCTTACAATGCTGACTGCCCTAATATAATGACAAAAAGTGTAATCATTGTCCCTAGCCATTTTGCTAATTTATGCAAAGAACGCAACATAACCATCCAAGAAATGCGCAGCTCCGGAGATCTTTTTTAGCGTGCCAGGAGCAAAGGTGTACAGCAATGTTTTTCAGCTGTTCTTTTGTGACGCCACCATTTTTGTAGCCCAAAAAATCCCAAGGTACAACACGATTCTATCAACCACAAAAGCATTAAATCTATACATGTGCTAAACTGTCTGAAGGGGAAGGACAATTAAATCAGTTTTCAGCAGTGCATTCAAAGTCAACAGTACTTTCGATTGTTTAAATTTTATTTTGACACTTTGACATTTGTGTCTCATATACTATGCCAATTTGATAATTAATACATTAGCCTCAATTTCTTATTGCCTTCTTTTCAACTTGACTTTTAGGAAGGTATTCAAATTCAGCTTGTACTTGCTGAGATAGTATTTTCTTAAAAGTTTAGGTTTAAGGTCATCATTTAAGTTTAAACTATGCCATTAATTTTTTTTAATTCCTTTGTGTTGATTCTACATTAAATTTGTGATTTCCTTGTGTATTTATTTCATGATTTATGTAATATTTTTTTAATTACATGTTTTAATGTTAGATGTGATTAATCATGATTAATTACATACATTTGTGCAATTATTTAGTTAATTCCTAGCCCTAATATATACATTGTCACTCACAAGCGTTTAGGGAGCCCCTTTACGCTGCGCCACGGCGTGTGGTTCGTTTATTTGATAGCCTGTAGGTCCGGAGTAATTACATTCATTGCATTCGTAGTCTGAGTCCTGACCTGATTGTATGGGTGGTTACCTACCAGGTATCTCACAACTAAAGAGGGCACCATGGCGGATGTTTGCCGAGGGCAGACCAACCACATGCGTTACCTGGTAGGTAACCACCCATACAATCAGGTCGGGACTCAGACTATAATGATATATATATGGCATATGGGCATATGTGTCTTACTTTTAAAAAAAAAAAACATCCTAAGTTAGTGTCAGCACCAGCAGAAACTGAGCAGGAGGACATTGGGTTTATGGTGAGGGTGTATTATTACAATGCTAATAAAACCAAACTTCATCATACACAACACAATGCCATTGGTTAGCTCTGTTGCTCAACAAGCCCAAAGCAAACTAGAGGTTGCTATCTATTACATAATTGAAAGGTGCCAACCATATGCATACGGTCTCACACATCAGAAAACCCAACACAAAGTCCAGAATGTACCTTTCACGTAATAGGAAATCATATAATAAAAGATTTAAAAATAAAAGCAGGCAGACAGTTTCAAAAATTACTGTTCAATGGCTTAGCCTACAACTTCATGCTTCTTCTCTACTAAAACAATACCAATGATCAACTGTCGGCTTCATATATAAATAGAAAATACTTTACTGTCTATAATGTAAAAATGCATCAAAGCTAATATGTGATATTGTTAAGTTAAAACACTGTAACAAAATCAACACCAGACAGTCATATAGGTTTGGGGCAGCCACCCGTAAAATATGTTCCTGGCTGCAAAAGGTTTGAAAAAGGTTTGCAATGTTTACAAAACAGAACTGATCAAGTGGAGGTAAGATGGCAGTTTTAAAGGTTGGGAGAGGAAATTAGGTCATTCAGGCCGGAACCGGAATTGACATCATCAGTGGTACCGGAACCCGATGGGATTTCCCAGGAATGGTCTGCAAGAGACTGAGAGAGACAGTCAGCACACTCTGACACCCCCTGGTCTGGCATAGTATTACCGTTACTTAAGACCTTTAGCTGCCTCCTAATCGCACGTGTGTGACACACACATATACAGTACAGTGCAAAGCAGGGGTTAAGCCACTCAAATCAGATGCAGGTGAGATGAACTCAGTCAGATATGCAATCAAAATTGCAGTATATTGCTGTGAAGAAAAACTGGCACATTTATATTATATAAAACATATGCATTTACAGAAACTACGTTGGGGGGTAAACATGTCTGTATAGGGATCTTGGTTCTTACGGAGCCCCCACCCAGCCTCAGAGCACTGAATGTGACCTAAGTCATTCTCAAAAGAAAAGGTAATCGCAGTGTTCAGGAAACTACAGAAAACAACACCCTGGGGGGAAGAAAGTTTGAAAGGGAAGGACGCAGGCAAAGAAATGAAGAGCCAAGTCTGATACCTGTTACAATACAACTCCTTCTGTTGCTCCATAGACAGACATGGTTCCTCTTTAATTTTCACTGTTTGGGGAGGTGAAGAGTGAAGTCTTCTGCTCAACTTTTCAGAATCTTTTGAACAGCCTGCATCCAGCTGCACTACTGATCACTCAAGACAAGGTTCATAATAAAATCAAAGACCCACGCAGGGAAAGAAAGGTCATTTGTCTGCACATGACCCATACTGTGTAGCCAGGCACTTGTTGGTGAACAGCACTTTCAACAAGAGATAAAAAAAAAAGTTAAAATGTGTGGTAATGCAAGAAAAGTTCTCAGTCAGTTTTTCACCAGTATCCCTTAAACATATGGGAAGGTTGTTACTCTAACCTATCTCTCTCTCATTCTTCCTAGGGCACGAAGCGGAAGCGGAAGCAGAAACAGAAGCGGACAATGGCCGATAGTGAGGTGAATCGCGTTGAAATTGTAGTCGAGGAACTCCAGGCACTCGATGAACAGATTCAGAAACTTCTGTCCAGACGTAGATACCTCAGAGGTCTGAAGGCTCGGCTGTTGGATAAACCGTCCTCGCCATCTGTTATCAGCGTAATATCAACCCCGCGTTGTGCCGCTCAAGTCACCTTCACCCCCGCGCCTCGTAGGAGCGACACCGATGATGACCTCGGTGTATTTCAGCTATGCAGGCGGGGGTTCAAGGCCAGAACACTTCCATCGACACAGGCAAGCATCGTAACGCAGAACAGGTTTGACCCTCTAAGCGTCCCCAGTTCGCCTTCAGCTCCTAGTGATGTAATAGTGGTAGGTGATTCTATTGTTAGGAACCTCAATATCACTTGCCCTAATAGAAAATCTTTTGTTTCTTGTTTTCCCGGTGCTCGTGTCCGAGATGTGACGAGACGTGCGCCGGCGATCTACAAGAACAGGGCAGTTGGAGCAATTGTTTTACAAGCTGGCGTAAACGACATAAGGCACCGACAGTCCGAGATCCTCAAGGCAGACTTCACTGCATTAATTAAAGACACAAAGGAGAGGACCCCATCGGCAAAGATCTTCATCTCTGGTCCACTCCCTCTCGTCAGACGATCAAACGAGTACTACAGTCGTCTGCTTGGTTTAAACAACTGGCTGCAGGGCTTCTGCAAGAATCAAGACATCGGGTACATCAACAACTGGGACCTCTTTTGGGAAAGACCGCGTTTTTTCAAGCGAGATGGCCTGCATCCGAATAGCTTCGGCGCCCGGGTCCTCTCCGAAAACATATCCAAGGTAATTCGTTTATCTTGACTATCTATCTCTGCTTTTAACCCCTTCCGAATTGCCACTCCTGTGCTTGGTCATGATAATTGTTTAATAAAATCTTCCATAAAAGTGCACAACATAAATACTGTAATAACCAATCTTAATGCACATAGAAAATCTAGGCAATATGGCATAAACACCAATAATTTAATTAAAGTTACTACTTTAGATGAACAATGTATTAAAACTATAAAAACATATCATAGATTAAACAAAAAATACACGCAGAGCGGCGCTAATAAAAATAACTTAATTCCTGTTCCATATATCAATAACGCACATAGTATTCATCTCTGCTCCTCCGAAACATTGAATATGGCTCTATTAAATGTTAGAGCTTTAACTAACAAGACGTTTTTTATCAACGATCTTATTAGTGATAAAAAAATAGATTTTATTGCACTAAGTGAAACGTGGCTTAGCTCAGATGGCGCAGCTGTTTTAATCGAATCTGCGCCTCCGGATTACAGTTTTACTCGTGCTGATCGCCAAGGAAAGAGGGGTGGAGGACTAGCAAACATTTACTCAAGCAGGTTAAAATGTAAAAATATCAGTTTTGGTAAATTCAAGTCTTTTGAGTATCTCGCCATTATTATTCAGGGAGATTCTCACGTTTTAGTATTATCCGTGTATAGACCTCCAAAATTCAACGCGTCTTTCTTTGAGGAATTCTCTAACTTGATGTCAATCTTAATTACAAACTATGACACACTCTTAATAGTCGGCGACTTTAATTTTCATATAGATAATCAATGTGACCAGAAAGTAAAAGAATTTATGAACCTCCTGGACTCTTTTGATTTGAGACAGCTCGTTAATCAGCCTACACATAAAGCAGGTCATACGTTAGACTTAGTAATTACTAAAGGACTAAAAGTTGATATAAAGCAGGTCATTGATACGGGTCTATCAGACCATTTTCTTCTACTATTTAATATAGAAATAATGATAGAAAACACTCATGAGAAGCATATTGTTAAAAAACGCTTCTTTGACTCATCAGCAGCTTTAAAACTTTCAAACATTCTAACCAATCAGTCCGTTTATAGTGCCAACTATAATAGCGAGGAGAATGTAAATAGTAAGGTGGAAAGATTTAATACTAAAGTGAGGGCTGCTGTTGACTTAGTTGCACCTGAAAAGACAGTTAAAAAATCTTCTAGCATTGTTATACCATGGAAGACCCAAAGAGTGTCTGATTTAAAGAGAACATGCCGTAGAGCTGAGCGTAAATGGAGGAAAACTAAACTAACTATTGACTATGAAATATTAAAAGTTAAAATAACAGAATACAATAACACAGTCCGTCTTGAGAGGCGCTGCTATTTCTCTAAGATTATAAATAACAATGCTAGTAATCCCAGAGTCTTATTCTCAACAATTGATCATCTGTTAAACCCAGGTAACTCAAAGGAATGCATCCTAAGTACTTCCAGTAAAACCTGTGAGGCTATCGCTGTATTTTTCAATCAAAAAATTAATGATATTAGAAATAACATAGTATATCTCCCCAACACTAAGGATCCTTCTAAACCCCAGTACCCCATAATAAACAAATTAAAGTCTTTCACTAGGATAGATTTACCTGATTTACATAAAATAATTTCTCAAATGAAACCCTCCACCTGTGCCCTTGACCCAATACCAACAAATTTTTTCAAAGAAGTATCGGGCGTGCTTAGTGATAATGTTCTTGACATAGTAAACTCGTCATTAGATACGGGGGTCTTCCCAGACTGTCTTAAGACTGCGGTAGTTAAACCCCTACTTAAGAAAAATAATCTCGATCCCTCTGCTCTTGAAAATTATAGACCCATCTCTAACCTGCCTTTCTTAAGTAAAATTCTAGAGAAGGCAGTCATTATACAGTTAAATGAGCACCTCAATAAACATGCTATTCTTGATAAATTTCAGTCAGGTTTTAGAACAAATCACAGCACAGAAACTGCACTCGTTAAAGTAGTAAATGACTTGCGGGTAAATGCAGACAGAGGCCATTTATCTGTTCTCATCCTCTTAGATCTGAGTGCCGCATTTGACACCATTGATCATAATATTCTTAAGAATCGCCTTAGTCAATGGGTGGGCCTCTCTGGCAGTGTCTTAAATTGGTTTGAATCCTACCTGGCAGGGAGAAAATTCTTTGTTAGTTGTGGTAATTATAACTCAAAGACACATGATATTCTATATGGTGTTCCACAAGGCTCTATCCTGGGTCCACTGCTCTTCTCAATCTACATGCTTCCATTAGGTCAGATTATCTCAGGGCACAACGTGAGCTACCACAGCTATGCTGATGACACACAGCTGTATTTATCAATAGCACCTGATGACCCCAAATCTCTTGATTCGCTAACACAATGTCTAACTTGTATCTCAGAATGGATGAATAGTAACTTTCTCAAATTAAATAAAGAAAAAACCGAAATCTTAGTGATTGGCAATAATGGATACAATGAGGCTATTAGAAATAAACTGGATGCATTAGGATTAAAAGTCAAATTGGAGGTAAAAAGCTTAGGGGTAACCGTTGATTGTAATCTGAATTTTAAATCGCATATTAATCAGATCACTAGGACAGCATTTTTTCACCTAAGAAACATAGCAAAAGTTAGACCTCTTATATCATCGAAAGATGCAGAGAAATTAGTTCATGCGTTTGTTTTCAGTCGGCTAGATTACTGTAACGCACTCCTCTCAGGACTACCCAAAAAAGACATCAATCGTTTGCAACTAGTGCAGAATGCAGCTGCTAGAATCCTTACCAGGAAAAGAAAATCCGAACACATTTCTCCAGTTTTGATGTCACTACACTGGTTACCTGTGTCATTCAGAATTGACTTTAAAATTCTGCTTATGGTTTATAAAGCTTTAAATAATCTCGCCCCGGCTTATATATCGGAATGTCTGACACCTTATATTCCAAATCGTAACCTCAGATCCTCAACTGAGTGTCTCCTTAGAATTCCAAGAGCAAAACTTAAAAGAAGTGGTGAGGCGGCCTTCTGCTGTTATGCACCTAAAATCTGGAATAGCCTGCCAGTAGGAATTCACCAGGCTAATACAGTGGAGCACTTTAAAAAACTACTGAAAACACATTATTTTAACATGGCCTTCTCATAACTTCACTGTAATTTAATCCTGATACTCTGTATATCTAATTCGTTATAATAACTATTCATTCAAAATCTGTACTAACTCCTACTCTCTCTTCTGTTTCCTTTTCCGGTGTCCTGTTGGTGGTGGCGTGTGCCACCACCATCTACCCAAAGCACCATGATGTTCCAACAATGATGGATGGATTAAAAGCCAGAAATCTGTATGACCATCAGCATCAAGTGACTCCGTGAAAAACCCGAACTACAAAGAGGACTATTTCATTTATGTTAGGTAGAATGCCCAGAGGGGACTGGGTGGTCTCGTGGCCTGGAACCCCTACAGATTTTATTTTTTTCTCCAGCCTTCTGGAGTTTTTTTTTGTTTTTTCTGTCCACCCTGGCCATCGGACCTTACTCCTTTCTATGTTAATTAATGTTGTCTTATTTTAATTTCTTATTTTGTCTTTTATTTTTCTTCTCTCCATTATGTAAAGCACTTTGAGCTACTTTTTGTATGAAAATGTGCTATATAAATAAATGTTGTTGTTGTTGTTATGGGTATTGTCTGTACAATTTATTCTGCTGCAATAGAGTATTGATGTAATACATTTTAAAAGGATGCTTTTTGACAATGAATCCACTAGGAAGTGCTATGTATGAATTTAAAAGTGATAACCCAGAGAGGGACACTGCAATTACAGGATAGCCATCAAAATACTGAACAGAAAAGGAGAAATAAAGATAAGAAAATATGCACCTATTTTCCATTGATTCTATTTGGACTTTACAAAGTATAAACACAACAGGAAGGTAATTAAAAAGATGAATTTCAAAAGTGAGAAAGTATACATGTCTGTCTTAAACATGCCTGGAGCAGAATAGCTTGATACCTCTGGATAGAAGCTGATAAAAAAAAAAATCCTCTATAAAAATGTCTCAGAATGACTCGGAGGCACAGCAACAATGTTTTTCTGCATGGTAAAAATAATTTAAGGCTGGTTCACCTCTAGGCAGATCAATATCCAACTAAGGAGGAAAAGATTAAAGGAAATCACATAAACAAAACGGGCTTCATTAATTAAATTGCCTAAAAATGTTTGTTTTAAACATCAAAACTACCACAATATGGAGTCCCATCTCTGGATGCGAGTTTCTCATATGCTATGCACATAATTTACAATAGTTAGAGATGAATTGTGTTGTCAGGACTTCTTGATAAAAGTGAAGCAACATGACCTAGAGCTGTTTTTCAACTTTGTCCTGAAGGAACACCAGGATTTAATCAGGGAAATTCACACATTTTTTAAATAGCTAATAATATGAATGTAATTAAATAAAAAAAAAGCATGGGAAGTTGTCGCACTATGTGTTACCACACACCAATTAAGATTTTTCTGCATGTACTAATTATAAGTGTTAATATTGTATTGCTGCATTTGCTTTCAGCTGATAGCTCTGGAGTCGTGGGTTCAGTTCTTGATCCAGTCAATATCTGTCTGGAGTTTGCATGGGCACTCTGGTTTGCTTTCATCTCCCAAATCTGTGCCTATTGGATGAACTCGCTTCTTTAAATTGCCCTACCCTGTAATATACAGTATATAAGGAAAACATATGAGTTGGCATTCCTCAAACACTACACAACTAAAAAAAAAGTATGTTATATGTCCTTCTTTGGTCTTCTTCCCTTTCATTTTACAATATAAATATATCTTTCTTCCATTTGTAGTCACCAACTCAGAGCTGGCACAAGGACAGATGTAAATCTTCATATGTGTACCTAGATCTGTGGCCTAACATTAATTTTTAATCAGACAAACGCAAGTGGTAACATGGTGCATTAAACCATTCTGACTTTACACCAGTGTTTCTGTCTTGAACAGTTTCTCCCACCAGAATCGCTTTCTCGTACATCAAACTTCACATTTTAAAATAAGTTTGCCTAAGAACAAAAAAGAAGTACAAATTGTACTGCTTGACTAGAGAGCATAATGTGTGACATGAACATTAAAAATATCACTTTGTTCTGCTGAAATGGTAAGTCTTTGTAAGACTCAATATTGCAGAGATTATCGTTTTTACACATATTGCCACATTATTGCCACATAATTCTGAACAGGATCCAAATAAGGCAGATGTGTTAAACTGTTACCACTATAAATTCATTATTAAGCAATTACAAGTCTAATTAACACCATTCAGTATAACTACTTGTTTTTTTTCTCATATTTTGGTAAATAAGAAGTGTCAACAGTAGAAGCCAAATTTAAGTCTTTAAGACTGCAGATTGGGACAACAGTGCTAAATGTCTTCATCAACATTATAATCACTAAAGGCTGCACTTTTTATTATATAAAATCATTATGTGTGAATATGTGTTAGGGTATTATGACCATAGCAATCTAGTTCTTAAATTCTTACCCTGACTTCTAGTTACGTTTAAGGCAAATTTTTTGTCTTTTAAGTTTTTGTTTCTTCTCCTTAAAGGCACTTTATATTGGAATATTAGAACTGTTTTGATGAGAACAGGCCAATGAAGCTCACCAATCCTATTTGCCTATTTTTTCCAAAATAACACTGATGTAAAACATCTAATTCAAAACACCAAGTATACTGCACTTCCTAAACTTAATGTGTACAAACTGCAGTGAGTCTAGGATCCTAAAGAATTTAGCTATTGGCAATAGGACAGGTCAACTGCGTAATGCAGTGATCCTACCACAAATTTAAACAAGTCTGGTATCCCATCCAGCGCTGGTTCTTGTCATGATTTGTTACTGTTATTCATTTAAGTTTTTTCTGTTTTCAACTTATTTTTTTGTTTATGTATATAATGTATTTTTTAATAATTTACAGTTTGTGTATTATACAAAAGTAGTAAGGCCTTGTTATACATGCAAGATGTAGTAGCAGCTGCCTAGCTCTGGAAAGAAACATACTGATAGAAATTATTATTTTACAGCCAATTGTGCATATTGTCATGCTATTGAGCACCCATTGTTAGGAAAGGTGATTGTTGTGTCCTCAGAGGTCACAACTTCAGTACTGCGATATTAAAGGTCTTTCAGGGGAATCTTTCCCTATCATAGCTGTGGAAAAAAAAATCTTTCACTTTCTAAAAATCTTTGCGCTTCATTCATTTGTGTAGCTAACCTTTGTTTATGTCCTTAATTTTGTTTGTTGTTCTTTATTTTGGCCTTGATGCACTGTTCTCTTTGATCCCTCAGTTTTTACCTTTTCTGATTTGAAGTCGTTCTCCTTGTAATTCTAAATCTCGTCTTTCCTGCAGACATAACAGGTAATAGGAAGGAAAACAGGGTTGCATCATCATTCTTAACAGGTCCACTTTTGTTTCCTTCAAACCAGAGGAGCATTACTCCTACACACAATGACAACACTCCTGTTCCCGCCCTTTCCAAACTGGGACTGATATATGGGATGATGCAACTGGAAGCGCATATACATTGCTGACTTTGCTCTTATGGTGGACGTTACCTGCAAGAACCAAGCTACTGCTGAGGATCGTATACTTGGACCATCAGTCCATTCTTTTTGTTTTATTTTGTACCTGAGTGGTTTCCCTATAGTAAATACTCTGCTATTTTGTTATTAATCTGTTAATAATGATTTTCTGGAAATGATTCTTGTTCATGCTTAGTACAAACCCAATTAATTAGAAATAATGAAACAGAGAGTGTCCAACTGGGCATGTCATATGTCACACACGTACGCATGGGAGGCAGCTAAAGGGACAAAATGAGAGCAATTCCATGCCAGGCCAGGGGGTGGCGGAGTGCACTGACTTTTTTTTCCTCACTGGCCCTGATGACATCACTTCTGGTTCTGAACTTGATGACGTCACTTCTGGTGAAGAACCCATGACCGAAGAGACTTCTGGCTCCAACCCTTTTGATGACGTCACATCTGAGTCCAAGCCTATGGAATAGAACCCTTCTGCTTCGCCCTCGATGACTTCACTTACTTTTCTGGCCTTTAAAGCCGCCATATTTGACTAACCTAGTCAGTACTGTTTTGGGCACCGTTCTAATCACATCAGTGCTAGCAATTTACCCATTTGCAGTCAGGGAATATTACACGGGTGGCTGACCCAAACCTTTTCATGACTCTGGGGTCTGTTTATTGTGACACATACCATAGACAGATCCCTTAACTGTTAAGGGTGAAGGAACCAGTAAAGTCCTCTTTAACTTTCACAGTCTTTCTGTTCCAGTTACACCCAATTTCCATATACCCTCAATTATCTGTTTTAATTTTTATACTTTTAATCTCCCCAGTAGTGGTCAAGTGCTGTCAGGTACAGTGCACTCCTATATATCTCCATCATCTGCCTCTCGATCTGTACTCATTATTCCTGCATTGAATCACCATTGATAATATAAGGTTTTGACACCTTCTTTAAGAGTATAAGCAGAGGAACTGAGCCTCTGTGAATTAAATCCACAGATTTTCCATTGTTCTATCTCAGCAAGAGACAGTGAAAAAGCTTAAAGGATCAGGAGATGAAACAAAATTGAAAAAATACAAGCAGGGGTTGATACCAAAAAGACAAACTGGTTTTTCGCCAAGATCGAAACATAAGACAAGAATCAGAAACCACTGAATGAGAAGAAAATCAGAACAGAAAAATAAGAAAGGCTCCCAGATTTTTATCCAAACAGGGATAAATTACAAAGATGCAAACCAGAACGTATAGGTTGAGCTAATGACGACATGCATTACACACTGCCACGGAACTCTGGGAACATTGCCTTAGCATCAGCTGGCACTCCTGCCACACAATAGTGATGCCTGAAAGCAATCCAAAATAGTGTTGCACTAAGATAAATTATTAAGTTTTAAAGGAAATGAGATAGAGGAAAACTAATATCAAAATCAGATTACCTGGGAATAAAAACCCCAGTTTAGCTGTCTAGACCACCAAAAACTACAAAGGGAAAGGCACAAAAAAATTAATAAAATGAACCAATCAAAGCAGCCATCTACAGTACTACCACAGTCCCTTTGAACCTTTCATTTGCAGTATCAAAGTGAATCTTCTAAGCTTAGATGATTTTGCTGGTTTTAGAACTGAGGTGTCATGAATGTTTGTAGTACTCATGTCCTCTAGTCACATTGCTTCTGCATGTGGGACTAAATTAAACAGAAGACAGCAATATGTAAATAAGTTGCATTTCCCAGAATGCCTTTACAGGTGACCTTGGATAGATTAACAGATTGATAACAGATTGTTTTATAAGTTTTAGACCTTGATATTCTATTCCTGGCCGTTAATTGTGTTGTATGAATGACGGAATGTCGTCTTTTTTGTAGGTTATGCACATTAATGGGTAGAAATTTGCAGAGAATCTTTTCATTTTTACAATCTACTTGATGTGAATGGCTATTAAATGAATACAAAAAAGTACAAATTAGATGTAGTATGAGATGAAAAGTGAATTGTGAATTTACAGTATCTAAAATAATTAAATGAGATGTGACTTATACCCCCTTGTCCCAGTGTGTGATTCTGTTTTTCCTATACCTTAACACCAGCTCTCTCTAGCCAGGGGCAGCAGACCAAGAAAATGATCTCCCTTTCCCAAGAACTAGTAGTACTGGGGGGTATTTTTCATACGTGGATTAGTCGTTTAGCCGGATGTAATTGTTGACGATTTGGCCTGATCCTGGATCTGTCGGTTTTTCGAAACTCTTGCTGGATGTGTTGTCATAGCAACACATCCTAATCCTCAAACCTGCTCGGAGCAGGTTTGTTCTACGTAAACAAGGATTATTTTACACACATAATCCAATTTCTAGACTCAATATATATGGGCTTTTCACTAAGTGCGGGCGCGCGCATTCATCTCGTATGATTAGGTCCAGCTAGACTAATCTAATACACGACTGCGTTTGAAAAACCGACCTATCCTGGATGAGTGTCACCAGTATTAACTTATCCAAGATGAGGCACCTGATCTTGGATGATTTAAGTGACGTACGAAAAATACCCTCCTGATCTGGAGAAAATCCTGGAGTACTTGTTGACAATGCCCTTGCTGTAAGTTAGTGGAATCAGTACATGACATGCACTCCTAGAAATTTGATTCTGTTCATCTGGACAAAGTTTTTAAGTGGGAGAAATATTTCGAGACTTATCCAAGTCTCTTCCTCAGTCTCAATTGACTGCAGGTTTCCCCAACCTTATAAACAGTACCTTTGCTTAATCACAGAGACTAGCACCATTGACAAAGGGCCAGTTGATCAGTGATATGCAAATTGTCCACTGATTAGTAGACGTGTGAACCATTCATAGAGGGTTGAGAACAAGCTTTGACACCACTGATTGCTCTATTCTATTACATATACAGAAAAATTGTGCTCTTAGGCACTGCCTTTGCATTGTTTAGATCTTATTTATCATCTTATTTAACAATGTGTTGACATTAGCTCATTATTAAATTTAGAAGTTAAATATGGTGTCCAGCAGGACTATGTAATTGGACCTTTGCTCTTTACACTTTACATGTTTCCATCGTGAACTATCATTAGAAAACATAACATTAAGTTTCACTCATATGCAGATGACACCCAGTTTTGCCTTTCTTTTAGATCAAATAACATTTCTCCGATAGTGTCTTTATTTAATTGTTTCAGTGAGTTAAAGAAGTGGATAGATGACAACAACAGGTCTCTGAATACAGAAAAAACACAAATGTTATTTATTGGGAGAAGCATTCAGTCTGCAACAATATTCTGTTAATTTTCAATTGAGTTGTAACTTGGTCTATTGTGATTTACACCTTATATTTAACAGCAATATTTCTTTTCATACACATATTACAAAACTATAGCCTGTTTTTTCAGTTTAAAAATATTGGATAATTAAAAAGGTTTCTCAATATGGAGAATACTGAGAAAATAATTCATACATTTATTTCCTACAGTAATATGTTATTTGCTGGCTGTTTGATTCAGCTTCCAGGTAGTTTAAGACACTCCGGCAAGAATCATTACAAGAACAAGAAAGTACAAACACATCACTCCTGTTCTTAAGTAGATATACTGGCTCCCAGTTAAGCTTAGAGCTTCCCACCATGACTCCTCCCATAATTTTTAATTGGCCAAGGCTCTGGTTACCTATCTGAATTTATCATCAACTAGAGCAGCTCAAGATGCCAGCCTACTAAAAAAGAAAGCATGAGGTTAAATATTTCTCTTAGTCATCACAACAAATCAGATGGTGTAGGTAACATAAAAAGAAAACAATATATTGGGATGAAGTGTTCCTTTAAAAGAAAAAAAAAATGACTCTCTTACTTTCTCTCTCTAGAGACTAAGAACTCTGCTTTCTTGCTTTTCACTTTGATTTGTGATACTGTGTTAGCTTTGATATTTTGGTCATCCTGACTTTAGATGCTGACCCTTTCTTGTCTGACAATGCTTCAGAAATTCCCTTTAACCTTGTTTATATCATGATGTGTTGCTAAATTGTCCTGAGACTAACTTTGAATAAGAAGCAGCATTTCAACAAGCACAAACTGAAACAGCACTACTTACAGTTGGAAATGAATACAAAAAAAAAATAGAAACACTCCCACTCTGTTGCCAATTACTGACATTCCTTCTTTAAACTGAAGTTAATCTTTGTTGTCACATCCTTAAATACTTACACAAAACATTTGTCTCAGGGAAAATAGTTTTAATAGAAGCTGAAAAACTATCTACCTTTACTACTTACATTTTGCATACCACCAGAGTTGAACAAAATCTGAATAGGATGGGCATAAATTTATGTATACTAAATACTGTATTCAAAATACATGGTAATAGACTTTAGTTCTTTGGCTACTGTATGCTGTGTTATGGAGTGAACCTGTCAGAAACAGTCAAAAAATGTAATGCTTTTTTTTCCTAATTCACTTTCACTTTACTTAATATTACAAATTTCATCTAGTATTGACTTTTGAAATGTTGAAAGAGCAAACTGACAGCTCCCAAGGGACAGTAGCCCTTCTAGAAATTGAAGCTCTAACTGTACTTTTCAATTTTTTTGCAAATGTTTGCAAATCAGGTATAAAATGTTATTGTCGTGTCAGAGTGCTGCCAAAATCAAAGGTGCTTTGGTGTCCTTGAGTGTTTA
Source organism: Erpetoichthys calabaricus (assembly GCF_900747795.2). Lineage (NCBI taxonomy): Eukaryota > Metazoa > Chordata > Cladistia > Polypteriformes > Polypteridae > Erpetoichthys > Erpetoichthys calabaricus. The sequence goes on from NC_041408.2 coordinate 98,175,180, forward strand.
GAAAGGCGCCTACAAATAAATAAAATGTATTATTATTATTATTATTGTGATGGCACAGGACACAGCCTCAGAGCATTAGGAAAATCTTATCTGCTGCCCATGTACATGATAATTATTTATTTCAGCCTTCTTTAACCTGTACAGTTTTGACAGGTATCTTGACATTAGGAAATCTCCATATTGATAATGTATTTGATTCCTTTGAACTATTATGCTCTAAATGTAATATTCCAGAGATACACTTTTCGTTCTATATACAAATTTGAAACTGCTTCAAAAGTAACCTACCCTCCTTCCCTCATCTTTGTAAGCATATCTGTCCCTGTGGTGATACTGGCTAGTTTTAATAAAGATTGAGACAGCAAATCCAGAGTATATCAACAGATTTCAACAAATTTAGCCCTTGGTGATCCAAAGATGGAAAGAGACCTTTCAAGTACAGTAATCATTTACAAAATATATTATGGTTCAATATAAGCTAAGCATGGAATATTTAAGCTACAAAATATTTCATCAGTTGCATATACTGTAAAGTGTACCCATGGAAAGGTCCAACCTGTGACTAATGTCACAATCATCAACATCATTATGTAAAATGTTTTTTTGAATGATCTAAACTCAAACCCTTTTGAGCAAAATCTTTTGTATGTTTCTCAAATAGCTTCAGATCTAAAGTTAATGTAGACATTTTCATAATGGCATTTGGAACAACACCAGATGAGATAATACTGTGCTGTGAAAAATGAGTTGTAATATTCTATACTATAGTCATTCGCAAAACAGAAGAATACTTAACCACCCTGTATAACTCAGCGGGATAGAATGTTCTGTATTTTCTCAAAATCTGAAAACATATTGGTAATTGTAAAGTAAGCGCTCTGGAATTGCACTGAAACTCTATTTTTTCTTGCTGTTTTATTTCATATGGAGAACCACTTTAGATGGTGCTGCCTTGTCATGTAGTTCTTGGAGTTGAATGGCGTTCAGTGCTATCTTCTGTTTAATAGATTGCCTTGAGAATATTTAAACATATTTACTTTGATTATGTTTTGTTGTTGTCTTTTATACTGAAAAACAAACAATTTAAAAGCAGTATAAATGGAAAGAATACAATGTCTATTTATTTGGTAAATAGATAGAATTATTTAATGCAGCACAGCAGCTGTCCTTTGTGTTATTTTTATCAAGACAGTGTTGTGTTGGACATTGGATCTAAATAAATATAGGGTGTCCCACTCGGGAGTACAACTTTAAAAATGCGAATTACTCTGCAACACGTGCATGTATCATCATGCAACAAGGTTCAAAATATTCCTTATTTAATGAAGAATTGATTCTGTGTCATAAAGAGGCGGGCACTATAGCGGGCGCCGCTACGGGGCAACAGGACGAGGCAACATGCCATACCTCTCATGCCAGTATGGAAGAGATCCGATCGTTTTTTGGAGACAGGGTGATCTCGAAAGGTTTGTGGCCACCTCGATCGCCCGATTTAACTCCCCCAGATTTTTTTCTATGGGGATATTTAGAGGGCAAGGATTATGCAAGCAAACCCAGGACCATCGAACAACTGAAAGCAAACATCGAGTGTGAAATTTTTTCCATCGACAGTGACATGTTGCAGAGGACATTCTCAAATATGGAGCGTCGTGTTTCCTTGTGCGCGGACGTTGGGGGAGGACATTTTCAGCACCTTTTGTAATGTGGACTTGTTTTCCACTAAATACAGGTATGTTCAGTTCTTACAGCTCGCCTTTACGTTCACACGTTCGCGAGTAATTCGCATTTTTAAAGTTGTACTCCCGAGTGCGACACCCTGTAGCATGACATTACATCATCTTTTTCCTCTTCATCATTCCACTTTCATGTGGAGTCGATGTGCTTGACCAACCTTCTTCATACAGCTCAGTCCTGCAGTCTCCTCCCCAGTCAGTCCCTTTTCCTTCGGCTCTTCTTTTACTTTATCCATCCACCTCTGCTTTGGCCTTCCTAGCTTTCCCTTCCTCTGTACTTCCATTCCCATCACTCTTTAGCTCACATATTCATTGTCTTTCCTCATCACATGTCCATACCATTTCACTTTTCTTTCTTGTACTTCTTAGATATCTCTAGCAATTTTGTTATACCTCAGATTGTCTCCTTTTCTTATTCTTGTTCCACACTGCACTCTATGGGTTATCTCCACATCCAGTTTTCTATCTTGGGCTAATACTGATCCATCCATCCATCCATCCATCCATTGTCTCCCACTTATCCGAGGTCGGGTCGCGGGGGCAGCAGCTTGAGCAGAGATGCCCAGACTTCCCTCTCCCCGGCCACTTCTTCTAGCTCTTCCGGGAGAATCCCAAGGCGTTCCCAGGCCAGTCGAGAGACATAGTCCCTCCAGCGTGTCCTGGGTCTTCCCCGGGGCCTCCTCCCGGTTGGACGTGCCCGGAACACCTCACCAGGGAGGCGTCCAGGAGGCATCCTGATCAGATGCCCGAGCCACCTCATCTGACTCCTCTCGATGCGGAGGAGCAGCGGCTCTACTCTGAGCCCCTCCCGGATGACTGAGCTTCTCACCCTATCTTTAAGGGAAAGCCCAGACACCCTGCGGAGGAAACTCATTTCAGCCGCTTGTATTCGCGATCTCGTTCTTTCGGTCACTACCCATAGCTCATGACCATAGGAGAGGGTAGGAACATAGATCGACTGGTAAATTGAGAGCTTCGCCTTGCGGCTCAGCTCCTTTTTCACCACGACAGACCGATGCAATGCCCGCATTACTGCGGATGCCGCACCGATCCGCCTGTCGATCTCACGCTCCATTCTTCCCTCACTCGTGAACAAGACCCCGAGATACTTGATCTCCTCCACTTGGGGCAGGATCTCGCTACCAACCCTGAGAGGGCACTCCACCCTTTTCCGGCTGAGGACCATGGTCTCGGATTTGGAGGTGCTGATTCTCATCCCAGCCGTTTCACACTCGGCTGCGAACCGATCCAGAGAGAGCTGAAGATCACGGCCTGATGAAGCAAACAGGACAACATCATCTGCAAAAAGCAGTGACCCAATCCTGAGCCCACCAAACTGGACCCCCTCAACACCCTGGCTGCGCCTAGAAATTCTGTCCATAAAAGATATGAACAGAATCGGTGACAAAGGGCAGCCCTGGCGGAGTCCAACTCTCACTGGAAACGGGTTCGACTTACTGCCGGCAATGCGGACCAAGCTCTGGCACCGATCGTACAGGGACTGAACAGCCCTTATCAGGGGGGCCGGTACCCCATACTCTCGGAGTACCCCCCACAGGATTCCCCGAGGGACACGGTCGAATGCCTTTTCTAAGTCCACAAAACACATGTAGACTGGTTGGGCAAACTCCCATGCACCCTCCAGGACCTTGCTAAGGGTATAGAGCTGGTCCACTGTTCCGCGACCAGGACGAAAACCACACTGTTCCTCCTGAATCCGAGGCTCGACTATCCGACAGACCCTCCTCTCCAGGACCCCTGAATAGACTTTTCCAGGGAGGCTGAGGAGTGTGATCCCTCTGTAGTTGGAACACACCCTCCGATCCCCCTTCTTAAAGAGGGGGACCACCACCCCGGTCTGCCAATCCAGAGGCACTGTCCCTGATGTCCATGCGATGTTGCAGAGGCGTGTCAGCCAAGACAGTCCTACAACATCCAGAGCCTTGAGGAACTCCGGGCGTATCTCATCCACCCCCGGGGCCCTACCACCAAGGAGTTTTTTGACCACCTCGGTGACCTCAGTCCCAGAGATGGGGGAGCCCACCTCTGAGTCCCCAGGCTCTGCTTCATCATTGGAAGGCATGTTAATGGGATTGAGGAGGTCTTCGAAGTATTCCCCCCACCGACCCACAACATCCCGAGTCGAGGTCAGCAGCGCACCATCCCCACCATATACAGTGTTGACACTGCACTGCTTCCCCTTCCTGAGACGCCGGATGGTGGACCAGAATCTCCTCGAAGCCGTCCGAAAGTCGTTCTCCATGGCCTCCCCAAACTTCTCCCACGCCCGAGTTTTTGCCTCAGCACCGACCACCTTACGGCCACAGCTCCGGTCAGCCGCCTCAACAATAGAGGCACGGAACATGGCCCATTCGGACTCAATGTCCCCCACCTCCCTCGGGACATGGTCGAAGTTCTGCCGGAGGTGGGAGTTGAAGCTACTTCTGACAGGGGGCTCTGCCAGACGTTCCCAGCAGACCCTCACAACACGTTTGGGCCTACCACGCCTGACCGGCATTCTCCCCCACCATCGAAGCCAACTCACCACCAGGTGGTGATCAGTTGACAGCTCCGCCCCTCTCTTCACCCGAGTGTCCAAGACATGTGGCCGCAAGTCCGACGACACGACCACAAAGTCGATCATCGAACTGAGGCCTAGGGTGTCCTGGTGCCAAGTGCACATATGAACACCCCTATGCTTGAACATGGTGTTCGTTATGGACAATCCGTGACGAGCACAGAAGTCCAATAACAAAACACCGCTCGGGTTCAGATCAGGGGGGCCATTCCTCCCAATCACGCCCTTCCAGGTCTCACTGTCATTGCCCACGTGAGCATTGAAGTCTCCCAGCAGAATGAGGGAGTCCCCAGAAGGTATGCCCTCTAGCACCCCCTCCAGGGACTCCAAAAAGGGTGGGTACTCCGAACTGCTGTTCGGTGCATACGCACAAACAACAGTTAGGACCCGTCCCCCCACCCGAAGGCGAAGGGAGGCTACCCTCTCGTCCACCGGGGTAAACCCCAATGTACAGGCTCCAAGTTGGGGGGCAATAAGTATACCCACACCTGCTCGGCGCCTCTCACCGGGGGCAACTCCAGAGTGGTAGAGAGTCCAGCCCCTCTCAAGGAGATTGGTTCCAGAGTCCAAGCTGTGCGTCGAGGTGAGTCCGACTATATCTAGCCGGAACCTCTCAACTTCGCGCACTAGCTCAGGCTCCTTCCCCTTCAGAGAGGTGACATTCCACGTCCCAAGAGCCAGTTTCTGTAGCCGAGGATCGGACCGCCAAGGTCCCCGCCTTCGGCCACCACCCAACTCACACTGCACCCGACCTCCTTGGCCCCTCCCATAGGTGGTGAGCCCATGGGAAGTAATACTGATCCTAGATTTTTAAATGTATCCACTCTTTTCTTTTCTATAACCTGCCTAATCCATTTCAGGGTCTCTGGGGTGGGAGTCTATCCAAGTAGTAGTAAGTGCAAGTCTGGAAAGAGCTATGGACAGGGAACATAGCAATTCCAGAGCAAGGCTGGACCTGAATACAAAAAGTATAAATGCAATTTTCAAATATTACTCTATACATACAATATGAACTGCTATAAGTTTTCTGTAACCAGCAACATGTCTTTGTATAATGCACTTGTGTGTGTGATTGGGGAGACTCGAATCTCCTGCTTTATTTGACATTCCAGATAGAAACACAGTTGTTAAAGGTACACCCAAACAAAAGAATTCTTTCTTAAATAGAAATGTACTTAATTAAAAATAATATTATACAACTTGGAAACAACTAAAATAAAAGTACATATACTGTAAAAGTAGTCTCTTCTATTATATTTAGGTAACTTTAAAAAACCCAGTTACTTTAGAAAACCCTGCAGATGAAGTCCGTGCCAAGTTTATCAACTGAAGTCTGAGAGACACATTTGACTGCTCTTGCGTCTTTAGTGTCTGTAATCTTGCTACAATTTACTTTTGTGTGGCAGCACCGAGAGAAAAAACAAACAGATTGCTTTTTTCTTCAGTGCATTGATTTTCAGGGTTTGTATTTTTTCATTCTGGGTTGGCATTCATTTTTAAAACATAAGATTCCTCATACTTTATGTAGTGTTACAGTTTATGTCATCCTATTTCATTCTCAGTTTATTTCACTTGGAAAATAAATTAACTTTTTCAAAATAGGAAATACAGCTAAAATGAAAGCATTTGCTCACTGTTCAGAAAATAAAGAAGTTTATTCATTCATTCATTCTTTTAACATTCCTTTATTTCAGACTAAAATGGACTTGTGCAGTTCTTTATTTACAGACTGTTCAACTTGTATTTCTAGCCTGAAGATGTACTACTTTAGTCTTAAGTACCCATATTATAGCTGTTGATTATGCTGAGATCAATTTTTTGTGCTTGTTTTAGTCAATAAAATCTTGACAAGCTTTACCACCTTTTAGTGCCCATATGCCATTTTTGTTTTCTAGCTTTTCTTGTGTGGAGTTTTGTGCTACTACCATCTTACCCACTCTTCTGCATCCAGACATGAAGTTAGACATAAAAGTGGCAGTGAGGTTAGGCATCGATGGATACTAACACAGCAACAGAACATTTAATTTACAGCTACAGACTTATGTAAATGCTATAAGAGATTTGAGAATGTCTGCTAAGTGATGGGTGCCACATGGCTTAAGTCAGCAGAACTGTATCTTTGCCTGTTCTAAAGTACTCAGATTTCACAGAGATTTCTTTTCTCTAAAAAATTTCTAATGGGAATTTTTTTTTTCCTCCTTCATTGTCAACTTGTCATATTCTTTGAAAACTACTGCGACCAGCAGTAGGGAACCAGAGCAAAGTAAACAGCAAAAAGGTGCATAATGGCACAAGAAAAAAGACACTGACCACAAAATCAGACCACAAAATCAGTCCACACAGAGTTCTCTGTACTGGTTCCTAGCTGTCAGATCTATCACAGGACCTTATTTAGTATCGACTCCTTGTCATGAATGAGATGCCACCTACCAGGCCTACCTCTTTTTATGTCATCCCAACTGGAAGGAGTGGGACCTGCACTGGGCATCACAGTCGGGGCTGGGTGTCTTCAGTGGGGATCTTCTTGGGGACTGTGGAGGAAAAAGAAGATACTGTTAACGAAAGTGCCCCCTCTTGTCATAACGTATTGCTTACGTCAGTCCAGCCTGCAAGATGATTCCCAGTCGCACATGCGTGATGCTCTGTAAGAATAAAGTGAAGTTGGAGTAAATATATAATAATGCAGAAGAAATATAATTGGTTCTCAGTTCAACAAATGAAAGCTGAACAATTAATTATAATCCATAAGTAGCAGTTACCAATGTAGTATACAATTGCTGTATTTTTAAAATAATCCCCTAAGCAAATTAAATAAGGAGCATTAACAGACAAAAGAAATTAAGGTGATCATTATACTAATTATCTAAATGATGAAAATCTAAATATCATGTTAGTATTAGAAAAGTACAATCCACATAGTTTCAAAAGCAAGCTAGTTACAAATATATGCACTTTTATATTTCATTTTTACTCACTAAAAGAGAATACATAGTACACACTTTCTCATTGCAGTAAAATATCCTAATGTTATAATAAAACACTGTTCATGTAAAACACGGCTTTTTTAGGCAGTAAATTTGTTAATGTTGTTGTCTCACAGGTGCAAAGTCCTCGGTTCTTTGGATGAGGCTCTTCCAAATTATTGTTGGCTCTTATCTGGCCACCTGCAATTACCACCGTGCAAGTGTCTGGACTTGAATGGATAATGTTGTGTCCCATTCCATGACATTATTTTACTTATGTAAAGGGTTTCATATATAAAACTGCTTCAAAAGTACAAATGTCTCAATCTTCCTCTTCTTCCTTAGTCATTCCAATTTTCATATGAGGTTCCAGTTTTGACTAGAATTCTCCACACTATGCTTTCTTCTTGCTTGTTCCCATTTAATCCATTTTCCTCACATTTTTACTTACACAATCCACTCACCTCTGCTTTTGTCTATTCATTCTTCTCTTTCCCTCAACATTCCTTTTTCTCTCCATACCTTCTGCCGCAGCACTTTGTCATATGCTTTATCTCATCTGTAGTACTGTGTGCAGTTTTAGTCTCCAGGCTACAAAAAGCACATAGCAGCACTAGGAAGAGTCCAGAGAAGATCGACTAGGCTAATTCCAGGCCTACAGGTGAACAATTATGAGAAAATATAAAAACAGCTTCGCTTTCTCAATTTAAGCAAAAGGAGATTAAGAGAAGGCATGACTGAAGTGTTCAAAATTATGAAGGGTATTAGTACAGTGGATCAAGACTGCTAGTTTAAAATGAGTTCATCAAGAACATGGGAGACATAGTTGGAAATTTGATAAGGGTAAATTTCGCACAAACATTAGGAAGTTTTCTTTCACACACAGAACCACAGACATTTGGAATAAGCTACTAAGTAATGTGGTAGACAGTAGGACTTCAGGGACTTTCAAAACTAGACTTGACACTCTCAGCCTCTCCTTTATATTTCAGGCTTGCTTCATAAGCTACACTTGTCTCTGGACGCAGTAGTCCATGTTCGCTTTCAGCATGTCGCTTATACGGTATGCACTAGTATTTTTCAATTCTTGATGTCTAAATTATTTATTGAAATATATTTGTGAGAGGAATTGCCTTGCGCTAAATCCACAGCCCATCCTTCTATATAAAGTGAATTCAGAAAAAATTCAGACGCCTTCATTTTCTGTACACTTTATTGTGTGGTAGATTTAATTTTCAATGGATACCACAGTCCAAAGACATGCAGGTTAGGTGGATTGGTGATTCTAAATTGGCCCTAGTGTGTGCTTGGTGTGTGGGTGTGTTTGTGTGTGTCCTGCAGTGGGTTGGCACCCTGCTCAGGATTGGTTCCTGCCTTGTGCCCTGTGTTGGCTGGGATTGGCTCCAGCAGACCCCCGTGACCCTGTAGTTAGGATTCAGCGGGTTGGAAAATGGATGGATGGACATTTTCCATTATTGCCCATTAATCTACTCTCAATAGCTCATAATGACAAAGTGAAAGCATGTTTTGAGAAAAGTTTGCAAATTAAAAAAAAAATCAAAATCTGACATCTTTCATTCATATAAGTATTCAGACCCATAATTCAGTACTTTGTACAGCCCCTTAGGCACGAATTACAGATTTGTGTTTTCTTGGGTAAGTCTCAACAAGCTTTGCTCACCTGGACTTGGACAGTTTATCCCATTCTTCCTGACAAATCCTCTCAAGCTCCATTAGATTGCATAGGAAGCATAGGTAAACTATCTTCTTCAGGTTTCACCACAGATGTTCTAAGGGGTTTAAAGTCAGAGGTATGTCCCAATGCCACACCACCATTGTCTTGCTTGTATGCTATATGTCATCCTTTGCTCAATTCTGGCCAGTTTCCCTGAACCGGCTGCTGAAAAACACCCCCATATCATGATGCTGCCACCACCATACTTCACTGTAGGGATGGTATTATGCAGGTGATGAACAGTGCCTCATTTTCATCAGCCATAATGGATGGAGTTCTGTCCAAAGAGCAATCTTTTTTCTCATCTGACTAGAGAATCTTTTAACTTGTATTATCAGAGTCCTTTAAGCTGTCATATGCCTTTTACTCAAGAATGGCTTCCGTCTAGCCAATCTACCATAAACACTTGAATGATGCAGTGCTACTGAGATGGTCATCCTTCCATCAGGTTCTCCCATGTCAACAGAAAACTTCCGAATCTCTTTTAGAGTGACCATTGGGTTTTTGGTCATCTCAATGACCAAGGCCCTTCCTTCCTGGTTACTCAGTTCGGCCAACTCTAGGAAGAGTGCAGGTGGTTCCAAACTTCCTCCATTTCAGAATTATTCAGGCCATGTGCTCTTGGGAACACTTCAAAGCTTCAAAGAAATAGTTTAATACACTTTCCCTGATCTATACCTCACCATAATTTGATCACAGAAGTCTACAGAGAGTTCCTTGGAGTTCATTGCTTGGTTTTTGTCCTGACATGCAGCGTGAATTTTGGGACCTCATATAGGCAGGTGGTAAATATTGTGACGCATGCAATCAGCTGCATTTTCCAGTGCTATGTGTTGGACACTGTTCTTGCTATCTCCTCTTGTTTGCTAGAGAGTTGATGCCATGGGGGCTGTTCTGTATGTGCTCCAGCTCTTGTTGAGGCAAGTCGCATACTGTATACCTGACAGTTACTTTATACTGCTGAGTTCCACACATGAATGATCTATATTCACATACTGTACTTATATTGAGGGTGTCAGAGGACTGCCATCACTGCAGCATGTATAAGACACGCAGCCTAAACTTGAAAGCAATTCATCATTTGTAGGCAAACTCATCCACACACCAATTCATAGACTCACTCTTGCAGGAGGCAATTATGAACATACAATATATTCAAACTGCTTGTGTTTAAACTGGAAGATAACAGAGTAAATATGAGGAGAAAACAAACATTCCACACAGATGGCATCCAGGCCCAAATCTGAATCCTTGATTCAGTACAGCTGTATACTGTGTCGATATAGCGCTTGTTTCAATTCACATGTCCTCTTTTTTGCATCTCTGCAAACATTATCCTTGGTTGCTTGTTTTTTTGTGTGCTTTTTTAGGTTACTTAATTAATGCCTAAAAAATAACGATGAAAATGTCCTTCAGCAGAATGGTTACTTAAAATTGCTTTAATAAGCGTAATTTTGGAGAGGAAACAGCTGCTGTAACTAAAGGTAGCTTAAATAATGTAGATTGCCTGTGGCTGGCACACATACAGGAAACATAATGGGTTAAACTATTTTAATTCTCATTCCATCAAAAGAATAACTGTCTTTTTTTTCATTGCAAATTGTAGTGCTTTAGCATGAATATAATTAGCCGTCATGCTTCAGTGATATTTATTCAATTCAAATAAGCTTTGTTAAGTATTTATTATGTTAAGTTGCCAGATTGGTAAAATCAACCAGCTTCAGAAAAAAAAACCAAATATAAAGCACTTCTTTCTATACAGCACAAATTTCTAAGCATTGCTTTTTTTAAAAAGATAAGTTGTTCAATTATTCTTTTAATTTTCAGTAGACACATGGTGAACATTGAACAGTGATCAATAAAAGAAATAAAATTTAGCAATATGGCTAAAGCACAAACAAATACTTTGAGAGGATAGTACCCTATAAAAGTAAAATAATGTAACACACTATAAAATCTGTAGTAATCTTGCATTACATGATAATTCCTGCTAAGCAGCACAAAGTGTGAATTCCCCCCATTTTGGTCAGCTTTCAGAGCCGCACAAGGCCGTTTCTGCTAAAATAACAAGACTTGACACCGATGAAGAAAGCCAGCTGCTCCTTCTCCAGCTGCACTCCAAAAAGACATTAACTTGAATGAACCATTTTACAGCAATTCTGTTAGCCAACATTTGTTCAGCTTACTTTCTGAATATCATGTGAAGTGCAGAAGTGTTAATCAGAGATGAGCTGTCATATACCTGCAGGCTCAAAGGCACCTACAAGGGCATTTAACTTAAGCATGTAACTGCATGCTGAACTCTTGCTAAGTCTGATTTAGACACTCATGCATCTATGAGCAGGCATGGACCTGCAAATGGACATAGACCTTGATCCAGTCAGCAGAGGCTGCAAATTCCTATAAAGAAGAGGTGAATGTATCTCTTCCCATTCTTTGCAGCCAAATACTTCTCCCTTTCTCTTTAGCATTTTATTCAGATAGGACGTAATAAATATCCTATTGAAAAGATTTTGATAATGAGAATAAAGTAGCCATTTTTTTGTATTATTTTATTGATTTTATTGTAATCACACAACATTCCATGCAAATAGATCAATTTTAACAAAGATAGGATCAAAACCAAATCAACCCCCACCCCTGAGAAAGATAGCATGGCCAGCAGAGTAAAACTTAAAGCTAGTGAAAAGAAGTAAATAGATGAATTAATAAAGATAAATGGAGAAGAAAAAGAAATGGGGAGAAAGTAGTCATTTATTACTGGAAAAAAAATACTTTGCTATCAGCTATTTTTGTTACACAATGATTTTCAGTCCATGTGGCTTGCATGTTCAACAGCTCTGGCTGTACAAAAGGTAAAAAAAATTCCACACAGAGCAGACAGGCAGCATACTTAAATAGCCAGTAAAGCATTATTACCTTAACTAGCCAACGCTCGCCTTAACATATGCCGGTGTAAGAATAGGAACGGAAAACGGTGAGAAAGGAATTCAGAAATCAAGAAGAAATAAATACTTCTTGAAAGACGCAGTGTGCATGTAGAATTTCCGGCCAAGCAGGATTACATGTGAAAGTGATAAATAAATCAGGCTTTCCGAATTTACGTACTATCGCCATGGCATCCTGATAGTTTGGTTGCATGTATCTTGGACTTCCTGGAAATGTGGACGGTAATATGATCATTTTGCCTACACATACGTTGGTATTTTCAGCGTTTGCTTGCAGTGCGTCTGATAGTTCCACGCGCAGATCTTGTAGATGTCATCTGAGATAGTTGAGACACGCGCCCTCTGTTTTAACATACACATCTACGACATACTGTTGGAATAGTTTGCTGCTGGAGTGCAAAATACTATATTCCTCATTGCTAATCTGTATGTGTAAAATTGGCATTGAGTAAGCCTTATTCGCTTGGCACTTCTTTTATCGGTAACATGTTGTAAATCTTTGTGCCAGCCAATGTCTCCATAAGGGAATAAAAGTGGGTAAACCATAAGATCGCAATTCATAGTTTAATATGAATTGGAAATCTGTTTACAGTAGTTGCCTATAGGATAGATGCAAATGTCCCTTTCGGCAGGCGTTTCGCCATCTTCTCTGACGAAAATCGTTGCAATGTCGGGGCATTGTATTGTCGTAAATCCTTCCCAGGGTTTTCCATGAAAACCATTCGTACTGATGCTGTTGGATTGGACTGAGCAATTTCATGCATGTGTTTGTATGATTTAGCGAAGGGGTTGATGGTTCTGAGCATGGAATCTAGCTGGAGAAGTACATTTTCGCTGCATGCAGAGTTTGCTTTATTTTGTAAGCGTACTTAAGTAGCTTCGGCTGTGTCAAAAACATACAACTGTCCATATCCTGGAGAGATAAAAGTGTTAGCGTATAGTGGAGAGATTTGGTGATAAATTTGCCTGTGTATTTTAAAACAGTATGGTCCGTGGCCAGGAGGTTGAGTTATCTGTGCACCCATGGAAGCAAACGCTAGAGAAGAGTTGTATGCTCAAATGTGTTCATGATAATTTTTAGCTTCCGATGTTTGCTGTGTAAGAAGCTGTTGTAAAGACACAGGTGTCTCCCGCAAAGGTGGTAAAGCTACTTTACCATTGTGGCAGCACCTTGAGTACTTGTTGGATGTATTACGCTCAGCAGGCCAGTATAGTGCATGACATGGAAGACGACGAATAGGAATCGAGAAATGCTGTGTCGGCTGCGTGTTGGCGGGACCGGTTTTGAAGTGGAAGCAGGACGAACCAGAAGAGAAATATATACAGTATATAAGAGATGATACTATTACATTAATTAAGTTTGTGTTTCAGAAGTGAGTACACTGCACCTTTATGTCTGGATCTTTGATATCTTCAATTTTCAGTTCCAGTTCTTGATCTGTGCATATCATAGCTGGCCAAGTAAGACTGCCCTGCATTATTATATTGCTGATGAAGATTTGTTTTTTTTTTATAATCAGTTTTAGCTTTGATAAACTGTGTTCTTGCTGTGTCACCTTTGTGATTTTGGAGTGCATACTGTCATGCTCGTGCACATGGAAGGCAGCTAAAAGGCTCAAAAGACAGTAATTCCTCGCCAATCCAGGGGATGGCAGCAGCGCACTAAACATTGTTGTTTTTCATTGACAGACTGAAACTCCGCTTGGGTCAGATGATGCCAAAGACGTCACTTCCGGTCACAGGCCCAAGAACGCCACTTCCAGTTCCGGCCACATCATTTCCTATTCCTGGCCCCGAGGACGTCACTTCCGGTTCCTGTCTGATGACATCATTTCCCGTTCCTCACTATAAACCCACCACATTTGCCTATTTGCTTTTTTTCTTGTTCTGGACTGAGATGTGTATAATTGAACCAAAACTTTCGCTTTATTTGGCATTGAAATCCAAGTATACGGACAGCTGCCCCCAAACCTGTTTCTGTGTTGTGTGGAACTTATTACAATACTCTTAACAGTCTCCTATTTTGTATTCACAACCAGACAGATCTGTTTGTTTTAGCGTGCTGCACTTTGAAAGCAATTAACAATTTTCAACTATGTTGAAAAGTATTGCTACTATTAACATAAATTTTAGGGTAGGTGACCCGAGTTGGTTGTCTGTGCAAGGTTTCATATCACCCATTTCAAATTCTTTCTGAAAGTAGGATCTTCCGTCAACACCCTCACTTTCTTGGAAAGCTATTATTACTAGTATTTTATATTCACCTAAGAACCCTAATGTTCAAAACATTCAATTTAGGATTTTTCACAGCATGAAAGGGTTTTGGGTCTGTCCACTGATCTCTGTTGTCTCGCCTGCTAGGTGAGCATCCCAGGCACTTTTTTAAAAATGTTTTTTTGCTTTCTGGTTGTCTGTTGCTAAATTTCTCTCAATTATTTTTATATTAACATCTCTTTCCTTTCCCCAAATTTTTCTCTTACTAGACCCCTCTTCTATCACCAGCAGAGGTTGCTTTGTCTAGACATCTCTATCTTCTTGCCAGAAATCTTTTGCATCTTAGCAAGCCTCTTTCTTCCATCTTACTCTTTTAAAACACTCAGTGTCAGTGATGAATGGATCATCTGGTTCATATATTACAAAGTTGTGCAACTTCTGTGTAGCTAGGTGGCTTGTGGTTGCCATCGTTCTCTCTCCTACTTTCTACCCTCATTTTAACAAAATAGAGCCTGATACTGTATCTAGGTGGCATTTCCCTCCTAGGTTTTGCTCGAGCAGTTTTCTTCTTACCCTTTTAAAAGGTAATTATTGGAGAGAGTTTGGTAACATGATACATTTATCATCTATTTTCGAATACATTACGTAATAATTTAAAGTGATACATATGGGCAACCTTCCTCAAGAGCCACTCTAGGCAAACACCTAATTTGCCAGTATAATCGTCTGTCTCATCTGTCTTGCATGTCTACTTTTATGTTGAAATATATACAAGTATAAAGCAATAATACCACTTCAGTAACCCTCATGCTTGTTTAAAGAAGACGAGTACAGTTTATTGACAAGTGTGGTTCAGTTACCTTGATACAAGTCTAACAGCCAGGAAACCTTTATGGATAGTTTATTGCTTATTCATTGTACACTTTGACATCAAGTTAAAAAACACGTCCAGTTAGTGAAGAAATTTGAATGAAATCATTTTCTTTAAACTCAAGTTCATTTCAAAGACAGATCAAAGACTTGGGTAAAATGGAAAGAACAAGATCATTTATTTCTGATGTAATTAAACATAGAGCAATTAAGACTGTTACTATGTATGATGGATTAGATGTTGCAATCACAAGTAAAATTCTGAATTTTAATTCGTTTAACTATTTCAAATCCAGTACATCTGAGATATCTAGTGTACTGCATATGGGGACATATAGGATAGCTGACTCCAATACTATGAACAAATGAATAGATGAATGAGTTTCAGTTTTATTACAACACTACTGCCTATGAAAAATGTCAGGTCAGGTCAAGTTGGGGAGCATGCACTGGTACAGCATGTTGCCGAACTCACCACACAACGAAATAGCTCTGGATCATGTTTGGAAACTCCCTAGGCAGACATTCGGTCCAGTCCCACCAAGAAATGACCCTTTATCTGCCACAGCAAGGTATTATATGGGCATCCCTTTGGCCTGGTCCACCCACTCTGGTCCTCAACAATGAGGATCCTGTGAGCCAGATCACCCTTGGGAAATTGTGCCACTTGGCTGTAGTGCCGTAACTGAGGCTTCCTTACAATGCAGGTAATGCGCCTTATTTGGGACTCCGTGAGCAACCACTCATTCGACACAAAGTCAAACCAGCGGTACCCAAGGATTCTCCAAAAAGACACAGTACCGAAAAAATCCAGTCTTTGTCTCAGGTCATTGGATAGTGTTCATGTCTCACAACCATATAACAAAACAGGAAGCACCAGGAGTCTAAAGACTTGGACCTTCATCCTTTTGCAAAGATATTGGGAGCACCACACACCCCTATACTCTCCCAATCCGCCTACTGACTTCAATAGGAAGAGTCATCAGAGACATAAATGTTGCTGCTGAAGTAAGTAAACCTCTCAGCAAGGTCAACATTCTCTCCACAGACAGACACACTGTCAAGAGGTCATTAAAGGCCTGGATTTTTTTTTTCTTGGTTTTTATCAGGACACTCACAAGCTCAGACACTCAAACTCCTTGCTCAGTCTCTTGAGAGCCTGATCAGAGCCTCCATTGACTTTGTGAAGATCATAGCATTGTCAGCAAAGTCAAGATCAGTTAGTCATTCTTCACCAACAGATGCCCCACAGCCGCTGGACCACATGACGCTACTCAACACCCAGTCCATGCACGCACTGAACAGAGTAGGAGCAAGAACACACCCCTAATGAACCCCAGAATCAACTGGGGAAGACACAGAGGTTCTGCATCCACTCTGCAAAGCACTTACAGTACCAGTGTACAGGCTGGCCATGATATCCAGCAACCTTGGGGGGATCCCGCGAAGTTTCAGGATGTCCCACAGGGCAGTTCGATCAACTAAGTTAAATGCTTTATGAAAATTGACAAAGGCTGCAAAGAAACTCTGCCAATATTCACATTTGCACTCTTTGAGAGCAACTTAGTGCCAGGATGCGGTCGATGGTAGACTTCACAGGCATAAAACTAGACTTCTCCAGTCGCTGGTAGGTGAGCAAGTCATCACAGATCCTATTGAGGATGGCCCTAGCAAGATCTATTCCTGGCACCGAGAGCAGTGTTATCCCCTTGTAGTTGTCATAATCCAGGCGATCACCCTTCCCTTTTCAGATAGGGATGACAAGTCCCATTTTCCAATCAGTTGAGATGAAGCCCATCTCTCAAATGGAAGTAAAGATTGCTTGCAATGCCAGGAAGACAGTCTTAACCACCAGTATGAAGAAGTTCACTTTGGATACTACAACTCCCTGCACCCTTCCCTACACTCAGCTAATTTACCACCTGTGCAATCTCAGCGAGACTGGGTGGTTCACAGCTAATTGGAGGATCAGCCTCCAAAACCGTGGACCCAAAGATGTCCAACATCATAGCCGGAGGATCAGCTTTAAAAAGCTGCACAAAGCAGCCAGCTCAGCAGGTCATCCATAAGGACCCCGTCCTCTCCAAGGAACAGATTCGGATGTGCGTAATGCTTTGATTCCTATGTAAGCAGGATGTCGGTCACTAGGCCATAGATGGTGTGTCACTTGCTCACAGATTCCTCTAACAAACACCTCCTTATCTGCTATCAAAGCCCTTGCAGCCGTCCTTCTCAGTTCCCGGTACAGACCAGACTTGACGTGTCCTGTGAGATGTAACACCTCCTTTCTGGGAACACCGACAACACCAATACAACTCTCAGCAACCTTTAGGGTCTTGTCACAGAAGCTCTCCCACATCACATTAGGATCAGCAGTTGCACCCAAGTCTGCAAGTCCCTCACACAATTTGTGTGCAGACTCATTAGAAACAGCCTGATTTTGGAGTCTGTTCAGCCTCTGATGGTTCAGCCTCATTCTGCTAGTAGGAGGTAGCCTGCTGGACTTAAGCTGGATCTTCAGAATAGCAACAACAAGTCTGTGGTCAGAATTTATAAACTGGGCACATCTATAGCTCCTACAATTTTGTAGGAGCCTTCAGCATCTGCCCACGAGGATGTGATCAATCTCCTTCACATCACCACCAGTATTGGAGTACCAAGTCCAATGATGCGGCTCAGGGCACTCAGCCCCCGTCCTTTTGCAAAGTCAAGGAACATGGAACCATTTTCACCATGGTACCAAGACCCATGGTGACCAACACAATCCTCATAGTCAGCCTTGTCAGTGCCAGTGGTCGCATTGAAGTTACCAGTGACCAGAGGAGTGTCACCTTGTGGGCACCTATCAACCACCAAGCGAAGTTGTGAGTACAATGAATCCCTCACTGTGACATCACTCATTGCAGTCGGAGCATACAATAAGACAACAGACAAGTCACCCAGAGAGTGCCTTAATCTGAGTCTCATAATATACTTGTTGAAAGGAGCAACATCTGAAACCATCAGAAGGAGCCGATCTGCCTCAGCAACAACTACTCCCTGAGTATGACAGCCATCAGAATGACCAGACCAATTAAATGTGTACCCACCTACAGAGGTCTGGCCAGTCCTCATTTCACGTGCCTTTCCGGATGGGCCTCCTCAAATTGTGACCCAAGTGCTGCCGTGCAGGGGGTGACGACTCAGCACCACACCAGTTCCAATCCCCAACAGACCTGACCCCACTGGCTCTCTGACAGCCCTGGGATGAGGCTCCTGAAGGCTTTTCCCCATCCCCTTCATAATGGTAGCATTCCTATGAAGTGTCAATCCTACCATCATCCTGCCAGATTTACCTGCAAGTTTAAGGACTGCTTGCAGGGCCAGATGCAGTTTAATGTCATATCCAGGACGAAAGATGTATACAAAGTAAATTCTCATTAATTCTTTTTTGAATGTTTAAAGGATTGTATTGTCAATTACTTGACATTATATTATTAAATCATTCTCTGCTACCATGTGGGCTCACCAACAGCAATATGAAGGGTGAGAGCCAAGTGCAATACCAGTCAGGTAACATTCAAGAACAGAACAGATCTCAGGTGTAATTAACCTTGGGAATACTGTAAGAACTCATAATGGAGAATGAAAAATAACATTGAGATATAGTGAGATTCTCATATATCTTCAGCATTGCCTATGAAACTAGACTTCTCGTGGAAAAGTGGTCTCTTTCTCTCTTTCCCCTGTTCTGTAAACGTGACCTAACTATAAGTAAAAATTCGTAGGCCTAGCTACAGAAGAATGCAAGAGAAATCAAATGATTTGAGGTTTTATACAACTTTTGGTAATTAAATATTGTGCGCCACCATCTTATATAGGCAGAGAACAATGACTCAGTTTGTCACCTGTTTCTGGTTTCACATGGACAGCAACAGGAATAGAGATTGTAGAAGAATATGGCTGTGATTGTGAAAAATTGACACAAAATGGCATATCCAGAAGAACAAAAAATTAATAATATCTAGAAAAATCAGACAAAAGTAAATTTTTAAAAATCCAGAGAATAAAAAAGGGTTTGTTACAATTACAAGTTCGTATTTCAACAACTGGGAAAAACTGATTTCAGAAACTGGAAATGACAAAAAATTAGTATCAGAGGTTTATCAGCTCAATAGTTCTGGGAAATTTGAATACTTAAATAGACAATAACAAAAATACCTGAAGGGACATAACTGAGCAGAACAGTCTCCCTGATTTCATTCTATGTATTTGAATTATTTTTAGATTTCTGTTCAAACATGTTTTAACCACCGTTCTGTTCATACTTACACCTTTGTAGTTATATTACGTGATCCAAGCCTGTATGTTCTGCACATTCAGGTTAGGAGAAATGCTGAGTTGATGCACTTTGTTTGATCTAATTCAGATGGACAATGTGTCAGGAGGGCAGACCAAGAAGACATAAACAGGCAGTGAGGGTGTGCTAGGATGGAGTAGAGGATGTATCTGCTATGTATCCAATTGGGGTTTGGTGTACCATGCATAGATGAAAGGGAGTATATTTGGGGCCACACCTAGAGAAATGTTGGAAGTATTAATACTTTTAAAAGAATTCTGAGATATCCACCGTAGACACTGGAAAAGGTTAATGGGAATAGGATGGCCTTAGCATATAGCCAAAGCAAACATCAGCAGGAAAAGTGGAGAGAAAATGAAATATGATTCCTTGAATAAGTAAAGGGTTGTGGAAGTTGTAAACTGTCCCTATGCTATAAAGTCTCACCAGCCATCCATTTACTGAAACCATCTAGAGTCACAGGGAGCCACAGTCTTGTATGACAGCATCAAATTCGAGGTTCTGGTTTCTTGCAACTCATTGTATATAAATCTCCATTCAAATCACCCATATTTCAGTACATCCATCGTCTGAATCTGAATGTTGAGTGCAAGGTTGCATAATGTGTATAAACAAAAATAAATAAAATGAGTAAGAGTATTAAGAAGAGGAAACCTATTTACAGATGACAGACAGTCTGTCAAGAATAGAGAAAATTATTAATATTTGCTTCAGGGAGGTAATTAGTTCTTGTTTTACAGGACTGTTTGGTCAGCAAAAGCTTAGAGCCAGAGTAAATAAAAGCAATATATCAGAAGATAAGACGAAAAACAAGAAAAGGCCAGTTGATCCATTAAATTATGTTATTGACAGCTCAATTTGGGCTTTTCTGTATTTCCTCAACATTGTTCAAATACTGCATTTTGTAAAGGTCTCCACATTACCATCAGCTTTCACAAGTTAACATATATAAAGGATTATACAATAATTAAGCAAACATTGATTTTAACAGCAAATTTAAGGTTCTTTAAAAACCTAAATTATCCTATCACTAGTTCACTAAGTGCAGAATCTCAAGGTGAAAAATAAACTAAAGCAAAACATATGAAAGATGAATGCCTTTTACATTGAAGATAAAATATTAACCTTCTTTACTGAGGCTGAAATTTCTTCATGCTTCTTTTTTCCACCAAAGCCATCACATTCCAAGGACTATTACTTATTATTCACAAAAAAATTATATCACTGAATTGTTACATTTGTTCTGGAAATTTTTCAAAATCCTTCACCTGCTTAAAACCACACATCTTCGTAGTATGCTACATTTGCAAAGCACTGTTGATTTCAAAAGTAGATTTTATTTAATAATGATGTTACTTTTTTAGCTTTTTATTTTGTATTTGCATATTTACCTGACATTGTAAATGAGATTCCTAAATGAAAAGGACTTCTCTGCCTTACTGGTAAACATAGACAGAACTTTGTATACCATATGCTGCATATTGTAAACTAATGCAACTGTACTGACTTTGTCAGCCAAGTCTTGTTGAAAGTGTACAATTGTGATATACAAGTCTCAGATCCGTTTAGGATTCAGTGCACATATAAGTACTGCATTCAAGTTCAATGTCAAAACTTATCTCTCTACTTATTCTTCCTCTGTCATTTTTCCTTGGCGCTTCGTTGTGTGGAGCTACCTTGTGTGTGCACAAGGTCATTAGGTCACTTGTTAATTTCATATGGCCACATTTTCTGAATTTTAAGTCAGGGAGAAAACATCTTGCCAAGTGAGCACCGGAATGAATTTGTTTTTGTTAGAAAAATAAGGACATTAGGATTCAGTGAAGTTCAACACTAGAAACAATGTAACATCATACAGCCAAAGCTCCCAGACCAAAAAATGTAAATGTAGGTCATGCTCTACGATGCATGGGGGAATTGATTGTGCTTTCTGATCATTTTGTTTTGCTCTGTAATTCACCTGCTCTTTCTCTATATTTCACAAGACCTGAAGGGAACAATATACAGTATAAGCTCAAAAGTGGTTACCTGAACTCTTAATATTTTGCTTTTGTAGTGTGATAAATGACCAGAGGGTCACTTGAACAAGAACAGCACTGAAAGCATTATGGCTGTGTGTGATTGTAAATGGGCAAACAGTTATAGAAATACAGTATATAAAGGTTGTTGCGAAAGGTTAAGAATTGAAGTAATGAGGTCCACACATAGGGACATTTTTCAGAGGAAATTACTTACAGTACTTATTTAGTGCTTTACAATCAGGGTAATCAAAAAATTCTGTACCCACAGACCTGGAAAAGGACACATATAATAGGAACAAGTCAGCTACCAGTTGGGATTGGGATTTTTTGGCAAGACTTTTCAGTAGCCCTGGATGATATTTGCTCTCTGGGAAACAGCTAAGAAGAAGGTACAACTGGAAATGCTAAGCAGAGACAGTTCAACACTTGATAGTCATTTTCAGAAATATGGAATTTTCCCAGTTAACACATTGACTGCTAGATCATTTATTACACAGCAACTGCAGTATAGGTCGATGCATTTGTGATAAATAATGTACTGTAGCAAAACTTGTAAAAAATGTAAAGATATGTATTAGAAAGCAGCATTTTTGTATTTTTGTTTTATAAAAAGTAACTCAGTCAAACTACACAACTAAAAGTTTCCATTTGAATGACAGTCCCTGAAGCATGGCACCTTGCAAAGTGCTGCCTTAGAAGAACATGTACCGCAAAAAATAAAAAACATTTCTTTGCACTGTCCACGCTTCTTGAACACAATAAATATGACAGTTGGTAACTGCTTGTGCTCAGTGGGCAGCAGACTGTCCATGTACTGCTGTCCTGACAGTCGCAACAAGTCAGACACCTTATGATAAAGAAACGCCTTTGGGGCAACGATCCGCATAAGTGTCAAAGCCTACAGGTTTCATGTCATCCAATTGATTGCCAATCAAAATATTAATCTTACAATTAATCAAAACATCAGCAGCTTTATACCTTTTTTGCAACAACGTAACTACAGACTATCTATTTATAGCACTATTTTCCGCAAGCTGTTGCCATCAAAAATAATAATGAAAAAAATATATATATATATGTCTATCCACTAGATGGTAGCACTATAGTAGATAACAGAATCTGGCTGCGTCTATATTGGCTATATACGGAGATACGGCTTCTCTCATATATCTCATTTTTAATGGCTCATTGACATATGATTTAACTTGTACCTCGCCTTCAAAGTGTTAAGTGACTGGCATGGGGCAGTCGTTAGTATTGTTCGCTTATTGCATCAGAAGACTGAGGGCCAGTTTTTCAATAACGGACAGTGACAGTCTCACTCGTGCGCTTATTACTAGTCTCTCACCAAGCTCTTTCATTAATTTCTTGAAGGTTTGCAAGAACATCGGTGAGGTGAGAGAATCTCTCACCAGTGAAAGAAAACCACACATCAAAAAACCTTCCCTTTAAGAGGCTACCTGACTGATTCAAAGTTCTGATACATCTTGAGTAGCTTTTTGGCTACTTCCTGACAATGTTCATGTCTCAGATAATTTGCACATTAAGGGAAGGTAATCAATCTGCCTATTTTCTAAACCTGCTCATCCAGAACAGGGTCATGGGATGTCGATGCCTGTCACAGTCACACAGGAACAGTCCCTGGATATGACACCAGATCAGTGCAGGGAAGGAAATACTTTTCCATAAACACAAAATCGAGGTTTGTCACTGAGGGATCTAATGCCAATTTATGTATCGTCGATCTGACTTCTCAACTCCATTTGAAAACCCACAAATTGCACACAGTAAAATTGCCAGTGTTGAAGTAAACATTTAAGAGTTGACTCATATTTACACATACATTTATATAACACTATTTCACTGTGCACAAAAACATCCTTTGACAGAGGGCCATGTTATATAGTAAGGTAAGAAGTTCAATTAGTTTGATAGAGGTTAGAGGCACAGAAAACAGACACTAGCAGAAGGTCCTCTTCAGCAGTTCATTATTGCAAAGGCACGTTCACCTTTCAGCCCCCAAAAAGCTCTTTTTTATTTTCTGTCTCCACTATAATCCCGCTTCTCTCAGACAATTTTTACCTTATAAAAATCACCACTGTTAAGATAAATCTAGCTGCAACCTTAAAACACAAAGAACATTCAAAATATTAAGACCTGCAAATGTATAATCATGTATAGTGTACAAATTAACAGTTTATCTGTAAAATATGATTCTGCCCTATGGTGCTTTGGCTGTCAGTGCATTGCAAACACTCGTAACTGAACAGAGCACTATGGAAGTTCTCAGTCCTAGTGTATCTCCCATAGTTTTGTAAAAAGAATGGGACAGGGTGCACTGCTCTCTGGTTTACCTTTTAAAAGAATATTGTAAATGTCCTATTTTTTTAGACGAAACTTTTCACTATTTCCTCTTTACTTACTAATTTACTTTACTTAATAATTCTTTGCCTTCCATTCACTTCTGTGGTATGTCTTTGTCTCTGTGGAGGAACATTTTAATGTCTTAAGCAGACAGCAAGTGTTAAAACAGCAGTTTCCGATCAGTCGACATGATGAGCACCATATACATTCAACCACTCAAAAGGTTCTCACCACCTGCTGAGCCAATGGGAGCTCACATTGATTCTCACACATATCCACAAGTGTCACCCATCTGAAAAAAAGTCAGTGAACGTCTCATGTGCTTTTCTCGTGGGAAGTCCCTTTCTCACCAGTGAAAGGCATTTGAGAAACCTGCCCTGGATTTTAATCACAGCTTAGTCAATGACTTTGTGGAGTTTAAAAGGGGCTCTTTATGTTCTTGCTTATTTTTCTCCATCTGCTTTGGATTTCTTTCATCAACACAATTCTTCCACTCCTTGCAGTCAGAAAGCTTTGGTAAACAGAACCTGCCCAGTTTTGCTCACATCCTACCTAGTTCTATTCCAGAAGAAGCATTGATCAGTCTTGAAGACTTAAATAGCATCTCTACAATTTATAAAAATATTTTAAAGTCCCTTCCTTTCAAAGATCTCAGGGAACATTGGGAAAGGATCTATCACTTAATATTTCAGAAAAGGAGTGGAAGGCCGCAAAGCAGAGAATAAACACTCTAGCTCTATATGCACAAAGCATTTAATCATTCAACTTTAAAATATTTTATCGGGTGCATTTAACTCGTTTGAAATTGTCCAAAATGTTTCCAAGGCAAGATTCAACCTGTGAATGTTGCTATCCGGCTCCAGCCTCACTGGGCCACATGTTTTGGGAGTTCACCAAATTAACATAATTTGAACAAAAATCTTTCAGTGCCTATCAGACAGCCTTGGTGTCACAATCACTCCTAATCTGTTAACAGCAAATCTTAATTGCCTTTACCTCACTACTAGCATGTAGACTAATTTTGCTCAACTGGAAGAATCCCTCCCTACCACTTGTCAAGTCAGTGCGTAACTGATGTTATATACTAATTGAAACTGGAAAAAATCTAATTCTCACTGAGAAGATCAGTTCAAAACTTTTTTAAAAATATGACAGGATGTAATCAATAACATTTTAGAATAAGCTTCCATTTCTGGAAAAAGGATACTCTTCCTTTCTTGCTGCTTTTAAAGATTAGCTTTCATTGCTCTCCTCTCTTTCTCTTCGCTCTTCTCCTCTCATTTTTAAGTTTGACTTGATTGTATGGAATGTTATCTGCTTCTAATTAAAATCAATAAAACAAAAAAAAAAAGGATTTATTCAGAGGTGAACTGGTGACTCTAAATTCATGGGTTATTTGCTTGATATTACTAAGATCTATTCTGGCATCTATCAAATATGAAATAAATGGACTAATAACGAAGACAGATACTGTTATGGCTATGTGCTAGCATTTAAAAGATTTAATAGTGTAATTTTATAATACCTTTGCATTATTGACAAACAAGTATATGATTTAAGTATTGAAAGATGCTATTTAATTAAATATCATTTGACTAAATAATTACTCTAAGATCAGCATCATTTGAATAAGTATTATTTAACTCAAAGAAGAATCACGTTCTCTTTTTAACAATATTGGTTTGTATGATTTAGCTAGGTTTTCAATCCTGCAGATTAATAGCTCACAGAAATAGCAGTAGATGCAGTGTTTGGTTTAAAAAGAGCAAGCACCGAGATGGTCCAAAGATAGAAGATAGTGATGTATAATGCACTTCTTTAATAAAGGCAGTTTTAATGTCACTTTCATGGCTGTGATTTTCAAAAGATAATATTAGAAGTGAGAAAATGTTTTAATTCAGCAGCTGCCCATTTGTTTTTAATAGAAAAGCAGATCTGAGTTCTGTAATTTCAGGACAGTCAATATTTTTTATATTTGAGGACTGCTTTATTAAAATGCATCATGAAACAAAGCAGATAAGAAGAACATTTACACAGCGTTTAATTTAAAATTTTTAATAATGTGTGTTTAGACACAGGTGATTGGTATTGCTGAATGGATCAAGTTTCATTTATAGCTTTGGTCTGGATCTCTCTTTCTCTGTGTAGGGCTTTTAGGGATATGATTTAAATTAATGTTAAAAATATGTTTGTTCATTCGGGGGGTTTTGTGTAGAGGAATACTGTGGACAATAAATTCAGCACATTACTATTTTTATTTTGCATTAACTTTTGATCTCAATTAAGGAACTTGTCTAACCACAGAAAGAAGAAGTGTTAGTAGAAGCAGCAGTCTTTGGGCTAAACTAAAAAAAGAAAAAAAAACCCACCACTCTAGAAAGAACAATGAAGCAAGAAGAGTGATTAGAACCTTAAATAGTAAAGTGGTCATTTTTCTGGACTTTCAACATATGTAAATTACTTGAACCACTGGATACCTTTCTTTGTGCACACCTCTTGCACATATACTGATATGGTCTGTCAAAATGACATTGGACAGAAAGAGGCTGGGGTGTTCACCTCAGCCCTGACAAGTTTTTAAAAGTCAACAACTTCAAGTGATACAAGAAAGAAGGAAGAACAAAGATCTGAAGCTTCATGCCATGCAGAAGCACAAGAGCCTCAATGAATGCTGACACACACTGGGTTTGCCAGACAGAGCTGCATGTGACAACTACTAAAAATATCCAGGTTGTGTGATGTGATTTTGCCAGAGTTATTTGCCTTTTTAATTTCCTTCAACACAATGGAATATTAAGAATGTTATATCTAAAATGAATGAATAAAGGCTTATTACATGCATTTAGTATTTGCTCGGCCCTGGAGTATAAATGAATCAAGAGGAGACATTCCCCTAGTTGGAGAAGTGAAGCACAGTAGCAGTCATTTCTGGGTGTAGAATGAATCCATAGTCCCAGTGGTGAGTGCATTGCGCCTGCTTAGCTCTGTTTCCTTCCGGGCGACGTGAGTGCAAGGATAATAGAACAAGAGCTGTGGAGAACATATGTATAGGTCTACGTAACAAAGAATCTGGGAGTGGAATAAAAGTTTCTGGGTCAGTCGAAAACCCTTCCATGATAAAACAAGAATATTCACTTGGAAATGTATTGTCTTTCCACATCCCAGAAGCATGTGTTATTGTTACTGGAGTTCCCACATTGACACCTTTTATTGGTATCTTAATCCATCCAGCATTGGTTTAACACAAAGTACATGTGCAATGCCACTCCTTATTTAGGAAAAGATCAGTTACGTAAAGCTTCCACCTGCAGCTATAGCATGGAGAGTTGCTTGCATACTGAAGTGACTTTAGCACTGCACATGTACTTTGTCAGCATGCTTATGTCGATCAAACACAGGAAACTCTGCAGTCTACTTTGACTTTATGCTGTAGGAAAATAAGTAAATAAATATAGGTAAACAACATTCCATGTGGTGTTTATATAAGTAACATATACATGCTTTTCATATAAAGACCATCAAAAAACATAATTGCAAATGGAACTTTGCAAGATACCTTGGCGAGCTCTGTAGGCCCTGCTGTTTCGTTGAAGGACATGTGTGGGGCAGATTCACTGGCAGGATGATGCCCAGCCTGTTGTTGCAGCCATCTTTCGCTGTTACGCCTGATGCAGCTGCGTTGTTCTTATGTGTGAGTGGATGTTTCTTGTTGGGAGGGCTTCTGCTCTCTTTCTCCAATGTAGAACCCTCATCCTCATCTGAGTTTACCTGTTATAGCACATCTTTATTTGAAAACAGCAGTGTCAGATTGGACGGAGCGTGAATGTGACTGAGAGAATAAATTGAATAAAAAAAAAGAAAACCTAACCTTTACAAGTACATTAAATTTACTCCGGCTGTTACAAAATGAAATCAAATGTATGTTTTTATTGTATAATATTACTAATAAGAGCAGCTCACTACTCAAAATGGTAAATCTAGGAAGAAGCCAGAATCGAACCAGCAACCTCTTGATTATGAGTCAGCAATTCTCTGCACTAGCCAAGTGGTCATGTCAGCATCGTACCCTAACCTGATTTCTTTTTCTTCAGTTATATTCTTGAATAAAAGCGCACTTATTTTGTTATACTTGTACGGTTTATGAAAGTTTTTATTTGATATTTGGACTTCAGTCTTCTTACATTATACACTTCAAGTCAAATTTTTGTCATTAGTACTATAACCTGAAAAAGGTTTCTGTTTTATCTATGTGTTCAACGTTTCTTGCCTCGCATTTTCTGTCATCCTACATTTACCCAGATCGTTGTAGACACGGAACACACATGAAATGCATGTGTTCCAAATAACAATATATTACAGTATTTATCCTATACAACTCCATTCACCTCACACCCAGATAAACAGACTTGAGTGGGAAAGCTTTTTGTCCGACTTGAGCTGCAACAGTGGGGGGAATGGGATAGCAGGCTGCTTGTTGCTTGTGCTGATCGACACATTTGCAAAATAAAAGACGCTGATGGAGAGGTGCAAAGGAATTTAGGGTGGCCTGGGATTACAACTTTTTTCGTAGGCTTCAGGGGTTGTAGTGTTAAGAGGTACAGTCAGTACTACCAAAATACGTTCCAGCTGGCTTTCACTCTGTTATGAAATATATTTTAAAAGTTTAATCAATGCCCTTTTGCTTTACTGTATTAAGGATTCATTTATTAAAAGGAGTACATATTAGTGTGCATTATGCTACAGCTAGGGTTCTTTCCCTGGCTTATAAATATTTTCTTTTTTATGGTTGTTTTTTTACATCCAAATCATTATTTTTATAGTTGTATGTTATTTCTGTTAATATTTCTTGGTACTTGTTTTTTGTGTTCTATTATTCTAAATGTATCCTCATTTTCTGTGCTTTGTGGAGAGAACCCCAGGCGGTAGGGCCATCCAGACGTCACTGTTGCTGGTACTGGATTTATATTCAGTCAGAAAAGACAGTCTCTGCAGTGGAGCTCTGAGTTTCTGAGTAATGTTATTTCTTTGAAACCACTATTTTCTTGTGATTTGTTAGCTTTGATTTCTGATTTTGTGATTTGATGCTTTGTTTTCTTGGATTCTGCCTTCAGATAGTAATTTTGGAACCTCAGATTGCCTTAAATAAATCTTTAATTTATAATGATTCTTTATAGGACTCGCCTCTACAAGTCGCAGTTTGGTGGTTTCTCTTGTTAGCAATTTTTGATATTTTGTAGAACACTTTTGCTATTTTTGAACCTTTAAGCCTGCTGTCCATATTTGGGGACTGTTAATAATGGGGGTCTGGCTGTCTTGGGGTAAGCCCCTTCTGGCCAGTCTAGTGGAGAACCTATCCTACTTTACGGGTATTTTCGAGGGTATATACCCATTTCGTTATGTTTGTGATTCCAACTCAGAAAAGTGTGATTGCAAAGATAAGCTGTGATTAAGTACAACTTTGGGAGCAGATGTACTAATAAATTAGTAAGAAAATGTAAAAGACACAACTATTAAGCATGTAAATGAACGTTTTGGAATAGATGTATGCTTGGAGCATTTTGAAAAACTATTCTGTTTTTATTTTATAGATTATTGTTAATATACAAACATATTGCAGTCTGCCACATACTTTTTGAATCTTAATATGTGGCAATGAGCTGATGAGTGAATTGCAGCACACCCAATATACCTGTGCTATATTTAAATGAAAACCTCTTTATAGCATGTGATGTTTGTATTTTGTACCAAAGCACATTGGCACTTTAGGAATATAGCAAAACTTTAAAAGAATACTCATCCCCAAAAGTTATATTTTTGTTTATATGTTATTTACCTCTGTAGTATTTTTAGTGGTGGCTGAGAAAAACTGTAATTCCCATATTTTCATGGAGAACAGTTATAAGAAACTTTCCAATAGAATGGGCACCTATGGAGACCAACTCTGGGCCACAGCAAAGAATACAAAAACCTCAGTGATTACTCATGTCACATAATTCACACATCAGATCATTTAGTGGTATGTTTACAAAGTGAGAAATGTATTTTTGCTAAAACGTTGTTATTAAATATTTCTAGAAAATGAGAGCAGTGCACGTAGACGTAAACGTTAAATGTTAACATTATACAAAGTTATTGTCTGTTTTTACCTGCATTGTTATCAATCTTTAATTTAATATTGTTTTTTGTATCAGTATGCTGCTGCTGGAGTATGTGAATTTCCCCTTGGGATTAATAAAGTATCTATCTATCTATCTATCTATCTATCTATCTATCTATCTATCTATCTATCTATCTATCTATCTATCTATCTATCTATCTATCTATCTATCTATCTATCTATCTATCTATCTATCTATCTATCTAGAGGAAATACATTCACATGGGATTGAGCTTGACCTGCCTGTTCCTCTCATTAGTTGGTCAAGAGTCCTGTCTTGTTTCCTCTTTTAGCATTGCTATGATTTTCAGGAAGTATTTATTTACAAGTGTCTTATCAAAAATGCACATGCAACTATATAACTGGATAAGGTGATGTGTGGAGTATGCAATTCAAGGAAAGTAAGATTTTTTTCGCAAACATTTTTATACTGTTGCTGTCGTACGCCATTAGTTTCAATTGACATCTATTCTATCAGAATTGTTGTTTATCTCCATTTTTTCATAAAAACATAAGATTAATTTTTTTTCTCAGCCATCACTACAAACTACATGGGATAAGTAACATACAAAAAACATATATAATATTTGGGTGTAGTGTTTATTTAAACCACTTATGTATTGTACACTAGGAATAATTATGCTTAAAACACAATCTTCCAATAACACTCTGCTTTTACTATGTGCTAAAAACTTTGTTAAAAAAAACATTCCTTCTTTTCTTAATCTTCCATTTTTAAAACTATACTGTCTAGTAATGATCATGATACTGTACATGCAGCTTTTGCAGACTATACTAACTTACTTCAAAGACAGTACATCTAGAAGACCTTAGGCAATTTTGTGAATGAGAAATTCTATTTAGAATCAACAAGATATCCAACCCGCTATATCCTAACTACAGGGTCACAGGAGCCAATCCCAGCCAACACAGGGCAGGAAACAAACCCCGGGCATGGCACCAGCCCACCACAGGGCACACACACACCCAGCACACACTAGGGACTTAGAATCACCTAACCTGCTTGTCTTTGGACTATGGGAGGAAACCGGAGTACCCAGAGGAAACCCACGCAGACACGGGGAGAACATGCAAACTCCACCCAGGGAGGACCCAGGAAGCGAACCCGGGTCTCCTAACTGCGAGATGGCAGCGCTACCCACTGCACCACCAGTGCTTTTACTCTTCTTCAATTTGTGCAAACTATGGTGTAAATACAGTTAAAATTATATATCACACTAACTATTTTGGCTAAGCTTATTCAAAAAAATTCAGATTTTGAACATTGTGCCTCACTAGGTCAGATGTTTTGGAAATAGTGTACATACACATCATATTGGAAAGAAATGTTTGCTTACATTTCATACAACTTGATATGTAGCTGCTTCAAATCTTCTACTAGCCTTAATAGGAGTACCTGCATATGGAATAACATTTTATTATTAACACTCTGTTATGATGTTTTGCACAATTCTGCTTAATCTTTTACTAAGCTAACATAATTGGCAGACTCCTAAACCAATCTCCATAATCCAGTGGGAAAGGACATTTATTTTTCTTAAAACTAGGAATGGTCCGATATTTTTTCAAAATTGGGTAAAAGTTTATTCATTCTATCCCAAAATAAATGATATGCTGATACTATAGGAGAAAGCTAACATGAAATGGAGAGCGAATTTGGCAGTTTTAAAAATTCAATGTTTATCTGGCTAACCATTATTTAACCTTGATAAATAAATAGTGTAAACTGTGATAAATTGTATTAGCTGCTTATCTACAAACATAGAGAGATTCCTTCCATGAAATGTTTTGCCATAAGCTGGATGTCTCACTGAGTCACCTACTCTATCTAACGTATTTGCATAACACATGAAGGTTAAAGTGTAAGAGACTTACTGCCTTGCTAAGACATATTTATGCATTTGAGATACTTGGTAGATATCATCAGGTGTTTTTACTTACTTATTTATTTTTTTATGTGAGGTAATAGCTTTGCGGCCTCATTAACCATTAGTAAGTCTGGCCTGTTGTTCAAATGGAATCTGGCAGTCAGGTTATTGATTTTCTTTAATAGGGTGAAGAAACTCTCTTAAAATTCAAAAAGCAAAAATGGTTAATATATATTCTGCATCCAAGCCAGTACTAGGAAACACTAAGATGTGTGCTTAGATAAGTAATCCTAGATTTGGAGACTTCTTGTTTTACTATCAAAAAACTTCATAATGTTATCACTGCTTACATCAGATAGAATTAATATAGATAGGCATTATTATTAACTATTTAGTGTTGTGATTATTTTAAAGGATATACATGAGTAGTAGTCCTTTCATATTATGTTTAAAAATTAAATATTTAGAATATTCTGCATGTATACTTAAAAATATGAATTTAAAAAATCAAGTCATAATAAAATATCAGTTACATGCCATTAATAATAGTACATATAGGTATAATACATTGTCACACATTTGCATCAAAGGATCACCCTCAGGTATCCTCTAAAGTATGTAATACCATTCTGGGACAAGAGGGGGCGTTAGCGCTAATCATTCCTCTCCCATTCCCTCCATAGCACTGGGAAGACACCCATTGAGGGCACCTGACTCAGCCCCTTCCTGGTCATCCGCCTATAAACCATGGGGTTGGCAGAAGGAGGTGTCACTGTGTAAGAAGAGCACACCACAGGACGGAGTTCCTACATACTTAACCTTCCAGAAGGAACCTGAACTTTGAAGCCTGTATTTGGCTATCTTTTATTTTCTATTTGTTTTCTCTACCTCTGTGACATAAAGCACTTGTACTTCTTGTTGGATTTTCAGTTTGAATTAAACCGGGGTGACTGGGTCGGCGCCCCAACATTTATTGAACAGATTTGTTTTTTCTCATACAACGACAAGATAAATTATAATATATTGAGATAAAATTCTCAAACATGTTTAATCCGATTCAGCATTTGACAGGAAGGCTGGAGACTTGCTCTGCATGGGATATCAGTCCATTGCAGTGTCTACTAAAGCACACACCCACGCTTCCATTCTGACAACACGCATGTCTCTTTGGGATGTTGGAGCAAAACCACCATAGCCAGAGCACAAAAGATAAAATTAAAATAACTGACAATTATACAAAGAAATTTTGCTTTGACAAATTATCAGTGTCTTGGTCTTCATTCACTTCATCAGCCTAAAGTGACAGGGGTTTTGTGTAGATGCCCAAAACACCATGACTAGCTACTCTGTCTCTGGGGAACAACAGCTCCATCCCATGATCCATAATCACCCTATCATGGAGAGTGAGTGCCCCAAATGTGTCTAGGAATCTTATTTTGGACTCTTGTGCTCACAACCTTATTCCTTCTTTCTGTACTCAAGCCCCATAACCATACCTGAGAATAGCTGGTAGTCAGGAGCTGCTCCCTGTTTCTTTAAAAACTTGACATTTTTAAATCTTTAGTTGCTCTTAAGGTATACCATTATACTGTACAATTTGGCGGTGTTGTTTCATCTGTTTTTTCTTCTATTATTATATTTTTAATTATTACCATATCACATTTTAAGCTACAGTATATTAATAAAAGTAACTGTTTAATATCACAAATCGGTTTCTTAGCAATGTACGTACAGCTAAGTTAACATACTTGAACGATTATGGGAAGTCCTAATAAAAAACACAGACGTTTTATAGAATTTAGAATGTATGCTTCAATTACTAAAATGAATCATCTCTAGTTTTTGATCCCTCAGAAATGCATTGTCTCAAAGAGTTTGGCTTTTGTCTTATAACACAGTATTTTATGAACTCCTAAAGTAGCAATTATGACATAGCACTTATGCTTGAGAATTCAGTTATACATAAAAAGGAGGACATGTCTAGGATGTTAAATGGTTATGGTTACAATTTTTTCCCCAACCATTTCCTTTCACCATGTTTGTTACTCCAACTTCTGCTCCTGTGGTATCCCTTACAGAAAGGAAACAATTACTAATACACTGAAAGGAATTATTCTGGTCCTAGTGAATACAATACTGTGCAGTTAGTTTAGCTGATTTGTTGCATTTTGGATTCTAATTAATAATAGCAAATTATTTCAAGATGGCTGTGCTACCCGACTAAGACTAAATTATAATCTAAGTAATCATTGTAGACCTCAGTGTTAGTGTTTGCAGTGCACTTTGCAGTGCATGTGTGTGTTATATGCCATTTGGCAGTGGTGGATTTAGATATGGGCAACATGGACAGCTGCCCAGTGTGGCATCTTGCTGAGGGTGGCACGGGGTGTCTGGACCAAAAAATTCAAAATGTTGATTACAGCCTTAGCCGGTCAATACGTTAGGGGCACTGTTTATGACAGTTAAGGAGTGCGCTCCGTAAAGTCCAAGAGTTATGTACACAGAGGGACAACAATTATTTAACTCAAGGGATTAAGGCATGCTTGCCTTGCTACTGTTTAGTAAGTAACGTTTTCTGTTACTCTACTTAATTTGTTTGGTAAAAGACATTTGGTAACATTTTAGTTTAGGCACTGCAAAAATATGTTTACTTGTATCGCTTTTTTACACTTTTGTTACAAGACCTTAACAAAGGCCTACTTTTAGTGTTACTAACAGTTACAAAGCATCAGTAAAGTGCTTATTCATCTGTACAAGATGGACACCTAAAATAACTTCACTTTGGACTGGTCAGAGGTGGCTTAAGTGAGACATATGCCACTTGAAATTGCCTACTTCAATATACGACTTGTGAAGCCTTTGTATTCATAGATACTTTTAATAGAATATCTAATGCCACACTACACAAAAATAAATAATGAGTTTACTGCTGTTTTATAATTGTTATTAACACCAAAAGAAGCCTCTGTTAAGGTCTTTAAAATTTAGGGTCGAGTTATGTACAAAGAGGGGCGCCAACTATGAATAAATAAGACTTAAAGGCCTTTATTAAAGTCTTGTTACTTAAAAATAATTGAGTAATGAATACATGCATTTTTGTAGTACCAAACAAAATCTATGACCAGACATTTTTTATTGAGAAAGAATTTGTTATGCAATTTATTTATTTTTTGTTTCCTAGTTCTGTTTACTTATTAAAAAAACATTTTTTCATGCAAGAATATTTATGAAAAAGTTCCATGTTTGCCTGGAGAAACCGCAAACATTGATTAGGTCCTCGTGAGTTCTTGTCTACTATTGTACAGATCTCCAGTGTACCATCACAGAGGGTGGTCTAGAGTAGGAGATAACACTGAAAGTTAACCAAAGGACCTCGCATTTGTTCTATTTTTCTCCTTCAATAAACAGCGTGTTTAACGTTAGAAGACTTTGGGTAAATAATTATTGTGATTACTGCAAGAAAAACATTGAGTATCTGCTGACATCCTCCCTAATAAAGAACATAAAACAGTGGCCTGGAGATTTCATAAATAATTTAATATATGTGAAAAAAAATCAATGAAGCTACACTTACAGCACCAACATAACTTTACTTAGTATCCTGCATGGTCATTTTATGTGTCAATGTTAAATCAAATTGAATGTTTGGGTTAAAAAAAGAGAATGTGGCTTCCACAAGATAATTTTTTTCAGTATTGCTTTACAGATTTAGCTTCCTGGGTTCATATTTTGTGCCCAGTCATTGTTAGTGCATATTATTGTAAATTATGATTATAAATTGGCTCACTGTGAAGGCAAGTATGAGTATGTGAGTGTTTGAATGAGCTCTGTGAAGGACCAGCACCCTACCCAGGTAAGGGTTCCTGAATTTTTTGTTGCCAGGAGAGGCTTCATTCCCCCAAGACTATACATCGGCTTGTGCAGTTGTGAGAATGTTATGTAGGTTACTGTAATATACATGCAGTATAGAATTACTCTGGTCATTGTTAGTTCTGTTTTTCAATTATTGACAGAAAGATGAAGGACACACTTTTAAATAAAAATCTTGTTTAACGCACTTGTTATTTTGCCTGTTTACCTTAAGGTGATTCATAATTTAGCGGATGACACTCCGATACTTTGACACTCAGAAAAGGGTTGCAGAGAACAAAAACATTCACAGGCGCATTACGGTGCAACTTCTATTCGAGAAAATGTCAAAGCTTAAATGATTTGTGTTCTGGATGGTGAGCACCTGGGAGATGCAATTGTCTTGTCATCTGAAAGCTTTCTTACATTTGCGTGCTGGTCATTGTTTTCTGGCTATCTTTTATATATTTAAGAGTGTTCATTTTTATAATATTTTCAAAGAAGATCATTTTGCACATAAAGTATAAAAACAGGAAATGCAGTATTTGTTAATCAGTTTCATTGTTATGGCATTACTCATTGGAATGATAAAAAAACCAAACAATTCAGAAGCAAGCCCTGTGCTTAGCACTAATTACATTGTAAGCTGAAAATGATCAGACTTTTCTGTTATGTTTAAATTTGCTGAAATATTTGAGTAACTTTGCAATGAAAACACTGTTACATGTTTTACAGAGCTGTGAGATACATTCTGCCTTTATCTGAAACAATGTTTCTCTTCATGTTTCTTCAAATGCATCTTTCAGTAAAAATTATCTGAAAAGGTCTGTTCAGATTTATAGTAGTAGTCTATTCAGAGTCTAATAATCAGTTCAGGAACTGAACAGTTCCTTTCTTGTAGTCATACAAAGTAAAAATGAGCCCTTATTCATCTCAAATTCGACCCACTTAAATGGGCATTTGATTGGACTGAATGCTAAGTGCCCTTATCACCAAACTCTCATCTTCTACATCATGCTGTTTTAGACTCTTATGAACTGCTTTGCCATGATTTAAACTCAATCTAGTGTCACATTTCAATGACATAAGGGCTAATACATGCTAATAGAACTATTTCATGTCATTCACTCGACGAAAATAGAAAACTGAACTTTCTGCAGTGTAATGAGGACCAGTCCCTAAATTATTATAGATATAACCATTAATCTAATTAACAAAATATAACCTACTCTGCATGTATGTTAAAAATAATCACACAGGTTTGCAAAATTAAACTCATAAAAAATTATTTTGATTCTGAGTAGGTATTTTTATACACATTCACATCACATTTAAGTGCAAAATTGTAAAGAAGTATAATTAATACAGTAATCCCTCCTCCATCGCGGGGGTTGCGTTCCAGAGCCACCCGCGAAATAAGAAAATCCGCGAAGTAGAAACCATATGTTTATATGGTTATTTTTATATTGTCATGCTTGGGTCACAGATTTGCGCAGAAACACAGGAGGTTGTAGAGAGACAGGAACGTTATTCAAACACTGCAAACAAACATTTGTCTCTTTTTCAATAGTTTAAACTGTGCTCCATGACAAGACAGAGATGACAGTTCCCTCTCACAATTAAAAGAATGCAAACATATCTTCCTCTTCAAAGGAGTGCGAGTCAGGAGCAGATAATGTCAGAGAGATAGAGAAAAGCAAACAAATCAATAGGGCTGTTTGGCTTTTAAGTATGCGAAGCACCGCGGCACAAAGCTGTTGAAGGCAGCAGCTCACACCCCCTCCGTCAGGAGCAGAGAAAGAGAGAGAGAGAGAGAGATAGAGAGAGACAGAGAAAAACGAACAATCGAAAATCAATACGTGCCCTTCGTGCTTTTAAGTATGCAAAGCACCGTGCAGCATGTCGCTTCACGAAGCAGCTGCACAGAAGGTAGCAATGTGAAGATAATCTTTCAGCATTTTTAGACGAGCGTCCGTATCGTCTAGGTGTGCGAACAGCCCCCCTGCTCAATCCCCCTACGTCAGGATCAGAGAAAGTCAGCGCAAGAGAGAGAGAGAGAAAAGTAAGTTGGGTAGCTTCTCAGCCATCTGCCAATAGCGTCCCTTGTATGAAATCAACTGGGCAAACCAACTGAGGAAGCATGTACAAGAAATTAAAAGACCCATTGTCAGAAATCCGCGAACCAGCAAAAAATCCGCAATATATATTTAAATATGCTTACATATAAAATCCGCGATAGAGTGAAGCCGCAAAAGGCGAAGCATGATACAGTGAGGGATTGCTGTATTTAACAAATTATACATTGTATCCATGTATACAATATTTTTCTAAAACAATTTAACATGAAAATATTTAATCAATCTAATATTTTTAATCATATATGCAAAAAAAAAAATCTTATATATACCGTAAATGTGTATGCGTGGAAGTATGTATGTCTATCCAGCCCAGAAGTGAGAGGCGGAGTTGGGATTAGGGATCCACCTCCGAGGAAACAGAAAACTCACTTAGCCGCTAATAACACAAGCGAGGCCAGCACGTCAGCAAAACGAAACCTCAGAAGAAAGACAAAGTCGCTTAGCTATTAACATCAGCAAAACGGTATCCCTGTTACTTTTCCTCTCGCCACTAATACACAAGCAATGCGAGCACATCGGCAAAATGAATCCTCCTTGGAGAGAGATGCCCAGAGTAGTTCCTTTCAATTACCTGACATCTCTACATTTCAATCTTTTTTCTGACAATTTCAATAGTTTCTAGGACCTCGGGCTTTTTACAGCATGGGCTTACACAGCTAGTTTATGCATATTGATTGACTTACATAGAACTCCTCTAGTTATTTCTTTAGTTCTTAGTTTGTTTGATCCAAAACTTTGTTTGGTTTCCCGTTGTTTGTACTCTTTTTCTTGTGTATCCCTGTGAATCATATACAGTAACAGTAGTCCACCATCATACTGACCTCCCATCATCCCTGGTATTTTCTTTCCACATCCTTGATATCCTTGTCTTCACCCACCCTGCTCCTAGATTTTCAAGGAATAATTCCAAATGTGAATCCAATAAGTGAATTTTAAGACTCATGGTGCAACTCAGTTCCTTACACTTAATTAATATATTGTTCACAATTTCTTTATAATTTGAATCTTTATTGTTACATAAAAGAAATTACTTCATTGAATAACAACAAAGCCCTCTCGTTCCAGGTCGTTCATCACATCATCAAATTCTGCATCAGAAGTAAGTTGTCTAATACAAGGTTCTGCCAAAATGCCCACTTTCAATTTAGAATTAGATAAACCCAGATACATAAAACAGGCTCCATCTTTTGATGACAAGCTTTGACAAACTGCTTCATTAAAATACGCTTAAAATGAAGTAGTGGTAGCAACACTTTATCTGGATCCACCAAGCTTCGTCTGATGATGATTTTGGCACCAAGGTGGAACTCTCTTCTAGCTGGCCATTCCTTCTAAACCCAATTCAGAACACTTGGCTCTTCTGTCCCACTCACCGAGAAAACCTGGGAATTTTGTATGCCCTGACTGCTGACCAGTAAGATACACAGAACGTTCCGGCACCAAGGTATGACCCAACCATGCTCACTGTTAAAATATAAAGGTTTGTTTGAAACATAGATTTTAATACTACAAAATATGAAATTTAAACAAGTAGTAAAATAAAATGTTGATGTTTATTTAACTATATTGCGGCAACAATAAAAAAAACTATAATTGACAGCTAAAAAATTATTTTGTAAAAAAATGTTTCGTGATGGAAATCATTCTTAATTCAACGCCCAAAATCATATAAAAAGCACATGAACTAATTAAAACAATTTCTTTCAATATATATCAGTATTATATAAGTGTTTTTATTTTCTTCACATCTTATAAAGTCGTCTGGGCTGTTTTGTTCTGATAATTTGTAGATTCTGAAAGAGCCAAACAAGAAAATTACCTAATTGTATAATTTATTAGAAACAGTAAAGTTTAATTAGTTGTTATGGTTTTCTGATTAAGGATAATTAATATAGTAATTAAATTTAAGTATGTATGTTTAAGTAATAACCATATTGATTGTAAAGTAAAAAGGAAATATGAAAGATGTTAGAATATTGTATAAATGACATTATTATAAGGATGATATTATATGCTGTCATTGTAGCATACCTTCTTGGGTCTGCTAAATCTTTATGAACTCCGTTGAAAAGCCAGGGATATTTTTACAGCAATAGTAAGATCTTTCTGGGGAATAAGGTTATCTATTAATCTGAAGCAATTTAATGGGAAGAACGAGGTAATATATATGTGACATATATTATATGCGTAATACGTTTGGTTGGCAATGGAAAGAAACCCCAGCTGTAATATGATACAATATTTTCTTTACTAGCTTCAAAAGCAAAGGTTTAGTCATCCCGTTTTTGTATGATTATGGATATCTGTCAGTAAAGGATTCTGGAGAGCATAAGTCTTTTTTTAAAAATAATTAAACATAATTTTGTATGTCTGTGGGGCTCTAGCAGTGAGGAATATTAGAGAGCAGAATTCTTTTTTAAATGTGTTTATTTGCAGCTTCACTGAATTGTGCTTTGAAACACCCGGGTTTGTACCAATTAATATAGTTATCTGTATTTAACTTCCATCATTAAACATTCTAATATATTTTTATAATCTAATTCACAGACTTGTATTGAATTGAGGATGAGAAACACACTCCAGGTGCTACAGGAATTCAAAGTGACTATGTGTCAAAGAACTCTTCAAGTACAGAAAGCCACACCAGAAATTGTGACTGAAGTTTTAGTAAAAAGGAAGAAAGTCAAAGGTGTTGATGTGAAGTATTTTATGTTACTGTCAAGCTAAATATCTTTAAAAAAGTGTTGTGGTAAAGAACTGCTTTTCAACAGATTCCTTCCTTTAACGTCTATAAACAAAGCCTTTTCATAAAAATAATAAAATTATGAAAATGGACAGATGGATCGACAGGTAATGGATGGATGAATTAATTGCTGTACTAGCACATATGCTTTAAAGTAAAAACAAAATCCAAGAAATTGACTTGGATCATTAATAAACTTGTACTCAGTTTCACTCTTTTTGGTTTGATGAACGGACTGCAGGTAGTTTGTGGCTTCACTGAGATGTATTATCATTTTCTTTAAATGTTTATTGTGAGCTGACTGCCTTTAAACCTTAATCTGAAAAGTAAATTATCATATACAAACAAATAAGAAAAAATGCTCAAGGACAATGATGCAGGATGGGGGCGTTGAACATGTTGCAGCACCCATTTTGGTTTGGGTTAATAATTGAGTAGTATGAGTGTGGCTGCACAAGCTAACCTGGACTACAGCCCAGAGCTCTGCTGGCTACAGGAGATGCAAAATGTATTAACATGTAGGAAAGAAATATTGGGCGGCACGTTGGCACAGTGGGTAGCGCTGCTGCCTCACAGTTGGGAGACCTGGGGACCTGGGTTCGCTTCCCGGGTCCTCCCTGCGTGGAGTTTGCATGTTCTCCCCGTGTCTGCGTGGGTTTCCTCCAGGCACTCCGGTTTCCTCCCAAAGACATGCTGGTTAGGTGGATTGGCAATTATAAATTGGCCCTAGCGTGTGCTTGGTGTGTGGGTGTGTTTGTGTGTGTCTTGTGGTGGGTTGGCACCCTGCCCGGGATTGGATCCTGTGTTGGCTGGGATTGGCTCCAGTAGACCCCCGTGACCCTGTGTTCGGATTCAGCGGGTTGGAAAATGGATGGATGGATGGAAAGAAATATTTGTTCTTTGTTTTTCAGAGAAATATTCCTGCTTCAGTACTGACTGATCATGTGGTATCTCACCTCATTACTGTTATTTCTGAGATAGCTCATCCACTGCTTGCTGCATGCACACCGCCTGCCCAGAGTTTACTCGTCACTAGTAAACTGTAACTCTTGGGCGGAGTGGTGGCTCTGAGGCTAGGGATTTGCACTGGCAATCGGAAATTTGCCGATTCAAATCCTGTAAATGCCAAAAAGTGACTCTACTTCATTGGGCCCTTGAGCAAGGCCCTTAACCTACAATTGCTCCATCCTGGGTATGATGTTAATTTGCATATAGCCCTGCATGTAGGCCCTCCAACCTGCAGGGAAAAACTGGGGGTTGGTGGCAGAATTGGTACTCCAGCCACCATAAACA
Organism: Erpetoichthys calabaricus; assembly: GCF_900747795.2. Lineage (NCBI taxonomy): Eukaryota > Metazoa > Chordata > Cladistia > Polypteriformes > Polypteridae > Erpetoichthys > Erpetoichthys calabaricus. Next base: position 98,217,014 of record NC_041408.2, read on the forward strand.
ACCTCACATTGGTTCTATTCCATCTGAACTAGTGTGGTGCTGAGATGTCACCCGTTGCATGGCTGTACTCAGGTCCTAATCTGGGATCCTGAGTGGGTTTGTTATGTGGTGGGTGTGGTAATGCACTGTATCAATGCGTACTTCTAACCTCTCTCTCTTGACATGGCATTGACATCAGCAGGACGTGCAGAAAGTGGGTTGTCAGAACGTGAACCATGTGAAGAAGAAAGCCATTTGTCGTGTTAGTGACAGTTCTTTAGAAATAACTAGTGACTGCACTCAGCAGTAGATTCCCGTTCTAGTGATAAAGAAGACCACGAAGGGGATGACTTTGCTCAAACTGTAAACTCTGACCACCACTTCTGAATGTGCACAGAATTATCACACATGCACTGCCCAGTCTGTAGCTAAACAAAGTTTGGGAACTACTGGTCTTGCACCCCAAAACACGAGGCTGAGTCTCAGTACTTTAGCAAAACCAGCTTTATTCTACTTGAAACAGGAACAGCACGGTTATGTATTGTGGTGGGATCTACCGCTCTCCTATACACAGACACAGCAAATGGACAGGGTCACGACCAGGTCAGTGGGCAAGTTATACTGTTCCCCACATTAATAATGTTCCTTGCATCACCTATTGGCACCAGGTGCTTATAGCACAACTGTGATTGGCTCGTAGTTGTTTCCATAGCGCTAAGCTGCTGCGCTGCAAAACTGCAGTTGCCTCGGCAACAGACAAGCAGCCCTCCACAGATGTGGGAATCGCGTTTTGGCATGTGTTCCTGCTAAGGGTGGTCCCAAAAGAGTTCAGAATGGTTAGTCTAAACATGCTTTTTTTAATGATTTATGTTGTAAGGTAAGCCAAAGTCTTTGATTTTCTTAAATAACTAGCAGCCTAATAAGTATCAGGTTCAGTATATTATCACATATACATTTTTCTATTACTTCATGTGTGAACTGGCTTTTTGGTGGGCAGAGTTAGTTAGTGACTTTTTTGTTTACTTGTATCTGGGCCAGTGTTTGGGTTGTGCCAGCACTAAGCAGCATGCACTTAAAGCAAAATCCAGGCAGTTCATGAGCTCTGGTGTCATGATGAGCTTCTGACTTTCTTTGCAGTCTGTTTATATAATTCAGAAGGTTAAGGTGTAGATGTACTGGTCAACAAAAAATCATCTGAAATACCTTGTGGACAGCAGATCATGACTATAAAACATTTCATCTCATCTATTTGAATTTTGTTACCCATTACTTTGCACATTATTGAGAAATCCCTTTTGAAAATAAAACTTATTTGATGCAGTGATATAGAGATTCACTAAAACTGTATATACCTGAGCAAAATGTTTTTGTTGACAAATCATTTATGGTTTGAAAATGTCATTTGTCAATGATGCAATACAAACATCATGCAATTACTGAGTTGGCACTATTTCCAGGAAAAGTGTAGATAGATAGATAGATAGATAGATAGATACTTTATTAATCCCAATGGGAAATTCACATTCTTCAGCAGCAGCATACTGATATATATATATATATATATTGGAGATTTAACAAAAGATTTTGCAAACTGACAAAATAACTAAGCCTGCTGCGCTTATATTTTTCATTTATTTAATTTAAATTACATAAAGGCAGTTGCTGCAGTAGGGCTAGTCATGGAAATTCATTTCTCAATCATGAAATATGTTTAAGTAGTTTAGGCCTATGTGGATAATGTATGCATACTATGTAGTCTTTGTAGTCAGCAGCACCATTTGCCAAAAAATTGCCACTAGATAGTCACCCAACTACTGTAAGGCAGCCATCAAACTCTGAAAAGAAAGATATTTCAGGAGAAAATTAACGACCTGTGGTATAGCAGGGTCCGAGGTGATTGTGCCACTTAAAATAAATAATTAAAATGTTGTGGCTAGGCTCGAGTTTGTGGGTGTGGCACTCTGTTGCATGATTGTAGTGAGTTCGATGGGGGAGCACCTGCGCCCACAGGTTGAAAAGGGAGCTTGTGTAGAGAGCCAGGAGGAAGTGCAAACAAAAGAAAGTCAGAGGTTAAGGGGACATGACAGAGAGAGAGAGAGAGAGAGGGGTGGGAGAGCAGGAGCAGAGCAGATACGAGGAGAAGTGTAGGCTGGCAGCCATACAGAGAGGAGCTTGTGGCCACCACTGAAGAGGGGACTGAGGGTTGCTCCTGCCAAGTGATCTAGGGAGCAGGACTGACCAACTGCTCTGGGAAGGCTCCCACATAAGGCTCCCGCGTAAGGCTGAAGAACACTAGATTCGCAGATATCAATGGACTGGCATCGAGGACTTGAGCCCACTCAATGGGTTAGCTGTCTCTGTTAGAAGGACATCTGTTTGGGCTGAAAGGATCAGGGTAAGTAGAGGAAACATCAGATTTTAGAAAGCTGCACCGTGGCTCATGATTGTTTAATTGGATGGCCAGATCCCTGCCATGGATTTTCATCTTGTTTTAATGGATTTATTTATTCCTATTTATGTGGACTTTAAATCCCTGCACATCACCTGTTTTTGCTGAGATTATGTATTTATTGACTTTAGTCAGAGCACTGCACTTTTTACACTTTATTGTTTTGTTTTTGGAATAAAAGCACTAAGCACTTACACCTACTCTTGCTCATTGTGTGTGTCTTTATTTGCCAGGTTCATCTTTAGTTTCATTATGAACAAGCTGCCAACAACAATGGAGCCAGCCTGCACCACCACAGGACCTTGTTCACTCCTTCCCTTATGGTAACATGATTCATCTTTATTTTCTCTGATGGTAATTTCAAAGAAAATGTGTTATGTTCACTAGCAAACTAATAAAAGTCCTGATCATTCTCAAATCCGCTTACTCCAATTCAGAGGAGCAGAACAGAAGAGCCTATCCTGGCAGCACTGGGCACAATGCAGGAAAAGGGTCCACTCATGCTCAGGCTCATACTTGCACTGGGACCATTAAACCAAACCTTCACGGCTTTGAGAATGTAGGGGGATAACTGGAACACCCAGAAGAACAGCACAGAGACACATGGAGAACATTAAGACTCCATGCAGACATCAGGTGCTGGATATTAAATGGCAGTGTTAATCAATGTGCACTATGGTGCCACTTAAGCTATGTTAACTATCTCAGATTTCTCAAATTACATTCACACTTACAGCCTTATGACTAGTCTACTGTCTTAAAGCTACAGAAAAGTATACTCTGACAGGAAAAACAATATGGTATGGATGAAAAACAATTTAAAATACATATTTTTCTTAGCATATTTTATTTTACTTTCTGTAGATTGTTTTGTATTACTCTATTGATGCAGTTTTGCCATGGCAAGTCTCGTTTTCTGGCTAAATTTGGGTGGAAATCTCGACATGCAAAATTAAAAAGATACTGTATTTATTTAACATTAGATTAATAGAAATAACACAATATTTGAAAGACTGGATGATAACTTTATTTAGTAAATCAAACTTTTATCTACTAAAAATGTTATAAACAACATTAAACATTGGAATGAATAAGTTATGACATTACAAAAATGCAAAGTGCTTTAAAAAACTGTGAGTTTTCTGACTGCCACCCTGCTATTTTCTCCCTACAAAGTGTGAAATCCTCACTTGTGTTAAATTTAAAAGGATATTTCTCCCAAGTATAACATATATAAAATAATATTCCAGCCCACAGTTGACTTCATTTTTTTTAATTCACACTTTCTTTGTGTTTGTGTAGATTTTCTCTACTTTG